>NC_072482.1:82605362-82908920 GCF_027574615.1 Eptesicus fuscus
TTATTTCACCAGAGTTAATTGGGGCTTTTTAAAATTTTTTTGCACGGGGATGGGGAGTGATACTATTGAGAATTACACAATTTAGATGCTTTCTATGAATTCTGGCTTTAGGTTTCCTTTGCTTAGAACTGAAATAATCAATTTCATTTTCCTTCAATATATTTCATTTTCCTTCAATATATAAAGCCAGAGGCCCTCAAAGAATACTAATAATTTCTTGTACCAATTAACTGCTTTAATTTTTTTAAATGTCTTTACTCTTAAACATACCAATACTCTCTACATTTTATTTGTTGATAATGTGTCCCATGTTTCAGATGAAGCCAACATGCTTTTTGGGGGCTTTTTTTACCCCCAGTTAAATAGAGAAAAATGTTGCATCAATAAATAAAAATCTTTACAAACAGCAAATGTGGAAAGGGACGCATTTCTTAGACTCTATTTCAGGGTATCTGACTTTTTGTTTTAGTAAATTTAGACCTAAAGATAATGAAGCCTTAACACTTTTCAAATAATATATGCATTTTATAATATTTAAAGCAATACAAGATATCTCAAATAGAAAGTTAATTTTAATAAGAGAAAAATAATAAATATCAAATGAAAATTTATAATATTTAAAGATTAAATATCTTTTCTATGTGATCCATATATAGATAAACACTAAGACTCCAGGGGGAAAATGAACAATGAACACCAAAAGATAATCTCCCAAAAAGGAAATAAAAATGGTTAATGAACATATGAAAAAGCCCAACTCAGTAAAAATAAGAAATGCAATTTAAAATATATTCTCTTCTCCTATCAGATTAACAAAAGTGAGAACAGATAATATTCAGGGTTAGCCGGAGTGCAGTGAAATAGACTCTGCTGTACAGTGGTGGGAAGAAAATTCAGTAAAATAATTAGGGATAGGCCATTCTCAGTTATATATTAAGAGCCTTAAAATTATTCATATTATTTCATTATACCTAGGAAATTCCTCCTAAGGAATTAAATTGCAAATAAAGATGAGGAATTTTTGTGGAGATAATAGGGAATTGTTTATAATAATGACATGGAAATAGCATAATATATACAAAAACAGCAAATGTATTATATATTATGTTATATAGCATAACACATAACAATAATATAATTGGTAGAATGAACAAGGAATTGGTCATATAAGTTTCAAATTGTTTGATAATATGCTAAACCCAGTTCCTTCATTGACCAAAATTTTTGTCAGCTATGATGCCATTGAAATGTCTTTTAATTGTAGTAGTAGTTGTTTTTTTTTTTTTTTCCATTTAAGGGAAACTGAAAAATCTTAATTTCATTTTTTATGGCAAATTATCTATTTTCCTGATTGCACTTTTGACTTTCAACATGGTATCACAGCCACCAGATTGCATGAATTATACAGAAATGGTTTGTTATACAGAAATTACACCAAAATAGGTAACTAGAACAGCAATTGGTACTAAAATTTGAGTGGTACTATAACATAAACCCAAAGACTCAGCATTAGTTTGGAGACAAGAAGGCAGGTGGAGGCCAGGAGGGCAGCAAGGAGACTCTAGGTGGAGACAGGAAGAACATAAGGAAGCTGTTTTAGAGAGCCAGAGACAAGAGGACTCATGAAGATAATTGTCAGAACAGTTAGCCTGACCAGAGCCTGCAGTAACTGGGAAGACAGAGAATCTACAATAATAAAAGCATGATATGCTAATTAGACCGGTCAGCCGACTGACCTTCCGGACGTCCTTATGGACGAAGCCGGGGCTGTGAGGGCCAAGCCCCTTGCACGAATTTCGTGCAGTGGGCCTCTAGTCTACCTATAAACTTGTAGACCACGCTAAGGGGGTTTCAAGCAAAGAATTGACAGTGTTACTTGTCACTTTTTAAAAATATATAGCATGATATTTAAGAGAAAAATGAGCAAAAAAAAAAAGAACAATTCATTTTTCAAGTATTATTTACAGGATATACTTCCAACTCAGGAATTGCTGATTTAGAAAATAAAAGTTTCACATTTACAGTATCTCCAGTTGTCAAGAGATTTTCCAAGTAAGACAATGCCTCAAAGAAAAGATCAAATTCAAAATGCTGTCTGCTAGTCAAGATCAAATCACAGATGTAGCTCTAAGACACCGTGTTAAGACCTCAGAAAGATTTCAGACTTTCTGAGCTATACAAAAGTTCTAACAATCTTAAAGATGTCCCATGGCATCCTTTTTTACCTTTCATGCTAGAGAGAGCAGCCCGTCTTGAAAAGATTTGTGGGTATGTATTTTATCTACAGGGATGGGATTATAATTTGATACATAGAAATCACGTACCATATTTTAGAGTTGTAGCAGCTTGGAATAAAAGGGACAGAAATAGTTCAACTAACAGCTTGGAATACCTTACTCTATTTTAAAGTGCCTGCCAGACTATTGTTAATCTATACAGTTTAGTATTATTTCCAAATAGTAATAACAATAAAGAACAAACTATTATTGCTAACACTTATTGACAAATTTTTAAACACCAAGTTTTGTGCTAAGGATATTTTATAGAATATCTCATTTACTCCTCAAAAAAACCTCCAAGTTTTTAAACTGTACAAACATTTTAATCCACACCTAGATTATTGTCCCAAGAACCTCATCAGAAATGGAGATGACATATCTATATGTATAATGATCAGAGTGGCATCATTTGTAAGAATAAAATCATGGAGAAACCTCAAAGTCTTTTATTAATAAAAGAAAAGTTAAAAGAATATTTTATATAATGGCTTATAATTCATCAGTTAATTAAAGCATACGAATTAATATAATTATTTCTTTCATTTCAAAGATAGGAACATTGAGGATCAGTGAGGGTATGCTCTCTAAGGTCACACAAAGTTTAGCTAAGTCGGTTAGAGCATCATCCCAATAGGCCAAGTTTGTGGGGTTGATCCTGGGTCAGGGCATACACAAGAATCAGCCAATGAGTGCATACATAAGTAGAACAACAAATCAAGGTCTCTCTCTCTCTCTCTTCCTTCCTCTCTCGCTCTGAACTCAATCAATAAGCAAAAATATTAAAGTCGCACAGAGTTTGGCAGATGCAAGATTTCAACCCAGGTATTATGACTTCACTCCCAAACCCTGTAAGAGTGTGCCTATATCGGATCAAAGTACAATTTATATTTTAAAAAATGAACCATACTATTAATATCCTGTGCATTGGAAAACTTCACTCTGCAATAGAACACATCTGTCTTTTTATGAGATTTACATGGGTACATAGCCTTAGATATGACATGCACTCAATTTCTGGGTGTGCACTCTGAAAAGACTATGAACTTTTTGCTCATCTCTAACCAGACAGTGAATGCCTGGGCCCCACTTGCTATCATGTTGCCTATTTCTGAACCAAGGAGCATTATCTGGGTTCCAGATGACAAAGAGAACAGGTCATAGGAGGCATCTTTTATGTGAGGGAGGGTTTCCTGAAACCCAGACAACCTGCTGGCTTGTGCTGAATAAGGCAGAGCTTCACCTGTGCTATCTTCTACATCTACTTTTACCACAAACTCACTTTATAATTTTAAATAAATGCCTATAGACTTTTCCTTTGTTAAAATAGAAGACAGAGGAAAAAAAAAAACGATGAGACAGAAAAAAAGACATTAATAAGGAGCTATAGCTGAGATCTGAGGCACATACAAAAGTAAAAAAATCCTAAGTTATGGTTCCCATAGCAACTGCAACACTGTTGGATTTCACTTTTATGTTAAGTAAGCTTAACTTGAGTGGGAATGCAAAATACTTTCTCTGAGCCAAAAAGGAAATCATGGAGAACACAGAGATATTGGTCCAGATTCCTTTGGCTTTCAAACATGTCAATTTTTAACCCTAATATGTACTAATATGTTCACACTGAAACTATAAATTCATTTGTATTAATTTAAACTATCATTATTCAATTTTAAAATACGATTATTTAAAATGGGAAAATTCCCATTAAATCTTTTATGTCAGAGGCTATGACTTTATACTTTGTAAACATAGGGGCATAATTCTGCTTTTAATTACAAAAGAAAATCTGATGTAAGTACCCTTTATGAAACCAATTGGATTGCATTCACTGTCATATGCTTTAAACTTGACATTTTCAGCTATTGTAGATGCCATTTGAAACTATGAAAACAAACATACTTTAAGAAGAGGTTATGCATATAAATTTTTAAGACTTTTTCATATATTTCTCTATTTCAGTAACATTTGAAAAAAGTAGGAAGGGTACTTACTCCTTTTATGTAACGAGGTCTATATTGAATAGTTCCAAATAAACCAAGAATGACGATAATAATATGTACAAAATTTGCCAGGATAGGTGCCCACTGATATCCAAGGAAGTCAAATATTTGCCTCTCCAGCACACAAACCTAGAATAGCAAAACGGGATACACAGATGAGCACACTGATGAAAGAAAGCATTGGATCTCAGTGACACCATGATTAGCAATTATAATTGTGGTACCCATATCTGGCATTAGTCTTTAACAGTAAGAATGACATTTTCAGGTCTATTTCAAATGAAAACTCTGGGAGCTGTGGATCCATAGACACTAGCAATCCTCTCAGGGTTGAGTTTGTGGAGGCTTCCGGCAGTATTCACAGGATGTCACCTGTGCAGTCACAGGATAAATTATATTGCCATAGTCGCTGTCAAGCACTTGAGCTCATCAACCTGGAAGTTCTTCGGGGAGTCCACAGGAAGGGTTTGTGGTTAGTATCTGCTCAATGTCCTTACATAAGGGAGGAGAATAAAAGGGGCTGGTATAGAAGAAAAAGAACTACTGAGTAAGTCAAGAGGCCTGAATTCTACATGCAGATCTGCCACTAAGCAGTTGCAGTGCCCCCGGTAAGTCATTTCCCTTCTCTAGGGGTCTGATTCCTCACATGCAAAATGCAGGATTCCAACTAATATCTAGGGTCCTTCTAACCCTAAGAGTATTGGATTGTAAATCAAACATGGCTTTTTGTCATACCCTGTTAGCTACCGTATCCAAGTAAAATGAGGGCTCTAAAAGAAAATTAAATAATGGAATTAATTTTCTATTCCAATGGAAACAAAAATAATATAAAAATAAAGCATTACTGTTATAAGAAAGCAAGGAACTGAAGTCATTTCAAATTCTCCTACATTCATCCGTGCTTATGGTTTTACAATGAAGACATACGTAAATGCGCAGTCAGCGGGGAAGCAAACCAACCAACTAAGCAACCAAACCACCAAAAACTAAAAAATAAATAAAACTAAGATTGGCTCTAGTCCAGAAGTGGCATTTTCTACTGAAAAGTGAAACCTGGACAGATGGCAAGTCTCTCTTCAGATCTAATGAAGCAAGAGGGGATGGGTGTTTTAAACCCAGCCTGATTCTTCCTGCCTGCCCCAGGTGGAATGACAATAAACTGTCTGTTTGAATTAAAACACTGTGAAAGGACCTGATGTTCCACACGAAGATTCAACAAAACTTTTTAACTCAGGCTGTAAAGGAAAATTATTTGTAAAACCCCTGTTACAAACAAACACCACTATGCTTTAAACTTAATTCTTGTCAGAAGGACATCCTAACTCTTGAAACTGTTAAATGAAATATGTGTAGCTTAGTTTGAAGACCGCCTGAATGACCTTCGTTCCCACTGAATTTCTTTAGCTGAGCAGCACATTTTCCCATCAGGCAGTGACAGAGAAAAGAGGCCCATGACAACGGTTTGCACAGCACCTGTGTTCCCTAAGGCACACTGGGTACCACTGTCGTGGTTGCAACATAACAGCCCTGCCCAGTCAAATCCTCATTTCCACTTAGTCATGGCAATGCTTACAAAAAGAGCAGCTAAGTCTGTTCCAGCCTGAATATAAATCCACACATGCCGACAGAGTCCCAACAGTGGAAAGTGATGTTCTCAGTAATAACCAGACTGGCATGGAACTTGCACGTGACCCCAGACTCATAACCTTGAACTGACTTCTGATGAAACAGTCCTTCAACTGTGACCATGCAGTTAATACTGCCTATAAAGAAGACCCACTGTGATGTTAGGTGGTGTTACAGGTGTCTTGTTGGAATACATCAATGGTGTAAAAAATAGGTGGTGATTCTCAGAGCACCATTGCTAACCATCTATGTAAAAGCCCATTCTAACAGAGATTGCTCTTATCCATAGCCTATGAATAAAGAGTGAGTAGGGATGTAAAACAGCAGCAAGAAGAATGTAAACTATAAATTTTGAGCATCATAACTGTGGGGACGCAACAGGGAAAAAGTAGAGAGGATGAAGCACATCAGTCAAACAGCGGGTAATCCCATTAATGCTTGAATTATGGAAGAAAATAGCAGTACTGTCGTTAATTATAAAGAATATATAGATGATAATATACTTGCTATGACTGCAAAGCTAAAATAAAGTCACATCAACATTTATCAGCCTTTTTTTCATGACAGAACTAATAGTGTCATCAAATATTATTTACAAGGTTATGCAGACTGAATAAGTTAATGTGCAGTTCTTCACTTATAACATTTCTGCCATTTCCTCTTTTTTTGATTGGCCCTATTAGCCATCATAAGTCGCTTTATCATGGATTGTGTAATTTAGAGATAGGACTGAAAAAATAGAAGATTCGCTAAAAAAAAAATTCAGTGAATGTCATAGTAATGACTTAGAGAAGTAGTTTCAGTTTTTTCCAAGAATCTCTTCCAACAGGATGTGTTGCAACTATAAAATTACTGGGAGGGGTGTGGGGTTGGGGGAAAGAGAAAACATATTTGTTAAACTACATTTGTGCTGGGCATTCACACTATTCCAAGTCATGTGTTGTCTCACTGATTCTGCACAAAAACCAGGGAGATAATTATGATTGTCCTATTTTTCAGATTAAGAAATCTAAGAGGTGGTGTGGCTAAGTGATCCGCCGAGGTCTGAGAAGTGGTTAAGTGTTAGAACAGAAATGTCGGTCTCTGTGCATGGTCCCTGTGTCTGCCCCTGCTGTGTGGACTCCAGGCACACCTAGTTCCAAAACAAAATGCTTTCACAGTTTATGTTGCTGACCTCTGCTTGTTACACGACACGCTACATTTTTACCTTCTTTATTTAGTCCAGAGAACGTCTGATCACACTTGTCAGATCATGACGTTATATCATCATGGTCAAGGCAAACCTCCTTTTTTTCTTTGCTCATTTTACTTTCTTCTTTGCCTCTTTCAACCCATGCTCTCAGTGTTATCCCCCTTTCTCTCATTGGACCCTTGGTTATATATATAAATTTTATGTTCTTTCAATCACCTGACTTACAAATATATGTATATGCTTTGGAAAACATACAGTGTTGCTGAGTGTGTGATTTTCATATTAAAAATCTTATAGGTTAAGTCTCTTTCATGCTTGTCCATTTTACTCTATAAATTGTGGGTTTTTGTGTGTGTTTGGTTTCTGAACCCTAACCTATTATAAATGCACTAGAGGCCTGATGCACGAAATTCGAGCAAGAGTAGGCCTTCCTTCCCCCGGCTGCCAGCACCAGCTTCCCTCTGGCACCCAGGACCCTGGCTTCCCTCGCAGCCCCGGCATCGTCCGGAAGGTCGTCCAGAAGAATATCTGGTCTAATTAGCATATTATCCTTTTATTATTATAGATAACTTGGTGCTTTCCACAAAGAATTCTGTTCCCTTCCATTACTATCACTTAGGAGGTTTTTTACTTATTTAATATAAATAGGGGCTGATCTTTATCAATTATTTCTGCATCTACAAAGATATTTACTTTATACTCTTCTTTTAGATCATTAATGTGACTGACTATATTATCAATTTTTGTCATGTTCAGACATGACTTTTGGTGATGTTTTATAAGTACTGAGCAACACAAAGCATACCTAAGGTACTAGTGAGTGTGTGGGGTTGGGGATATGTACTGAGATGAATCAGACAATTTTTATGTTATCCGGCAGAATCAGCCTTATATGATGAGATATGCTAATATCTGAAATGGTTCTTAGGGCAGAAATTCTCAAAACTCTCAAGAGGGCCCAGGTGTAGCTGTTCAAATGACACCCTCACTATAGATCTATGTAGTTGGTTCTGATCCACTTCCAAGTCTATTCATGTGGCAAGCGCATACAAACAAAAACATCCCGATGTGGCTAACATTACCAACACACAGAAACGCATATGAGGAATGTGTTGACTATATTTAATAAGGGACTTTAGGAATTAGGTAGAATCAGTTGCTAAGTTCACCAATAGCATTAGCTATTTGTTCAATACTGATTTTTTATTCATCAAGAGCTCAGTGAAAGCCAAATAGCAAAAATAGCTTGCAATGTTCTTACTTTCATATGGTATTGCCTTCTCATAGCAAATGACTTTCTCTAGAGATAACTCTATTGCTATTTTTGAACAGCACAATCATATTAAACATATTAAAGCTGCCATCTGGAGAATTTGAAATTTGTCAACTAGGTAAAATTGCAGATATATATTTTTTTCTGAAAAGCTGATAAAGAATCCCAAAACATGCCTCATATATCATTATCAGAGAAGCGATGGCTAGGTAGCTCTCAGCTTGGGTCTTAATAAATACTTGTATATCTTTGTATGGATTTTTATTCTGTGAATTCAAAACGAGGTAAAATGCCCCTCCAATACTCCTGTCCTCTCCCCATTTGAAGCAGTGGATTAACAATGTAATTACTGTCATCAATGTTCCCTGTTTAGCAAACGCTGTATATCTAACTGGGTTGGAGTTGGGGGGCGTGCATACCATCTCAGGGAACAGAAGTGGATGCCATAGAGTCCTGCGCCCGGGGTATTCCCTGTCTTCTTTCTCTCCTATCTGCTCTTCCCCTGCTTCCAGGAAGACAGCAACCCTTCCAGTCCACCGTTTATGTGACTGAAGCAAGGCAGCCATATGGAAGATGTCAATCAAACCTCTCCAACTCTAGGCTATGTCTCTTTCATACAATTCAATTTCATAAGGATGGGAGATAGAGTGACAGCCTCACTTACTGACTGCTAAAGGGCAATCAAGAGTTGAAATGAAAGCACGAATGTTATCAAGATCAAGACCATGCACTGGCAGTCACTGTGGCGGCAGGTTATATCCGGCATTGCAACTAGGAACACAAAAGAATAGTCGTTTAGATGCCTAGAGAAACATGTTAGAATTTGTCCTGAGGTACACTATTTTGGGGAGTGTAAATACCATGTCTTCTGTGCCCTTTAAAGTAGCCATCTTATTGAATTGGACACCAATATGGAGATTCTGTTTTGAAAAGAAGCAGTCATCATACTTGTTTTCCTGTTGAGAAAAGGCGCCTGTGGGGCTGATCCTGGGTGAATGAAATAAGAGATGATGTTCACTATCAGCTTTAGGGGTTCCACCACAGACTCCATTAATGTAGCATGGATAACTGGAACAGGCTCAAAGTGATACATTCTGTCAAGCTATGAAATGTATTTCATACCTTATGGTTGACAATTCGAAGCATTACAAGTACTCCTAAATCGTACACCTGGTTTCTCTGTCTGCATGCACACACATTTTATATATACTAGTACTATTCAGAGCACTATTCCAAGCATTTTGCAGATAGAAGCTTATTTAATGAAACATAACATATCATTTCCATTTTAAAGATGAGAAAATTAAGGCAGAGAGGTTAATTGCTCCAAACTGTTTAATTGGTGAAGATGATTTACCTAGAATCCAAGCTTTGAACCATAATCATATCACCTCCAAGTTAAAAGTAGTAAAATATTGCCCGGCGGTTGTGGCTCAGTGGTTGAGTGTTGACCCATGAACCAAGAGGTCCCGGGTTTCATTCCCTGTCAGGACACATGCCTGGCTTGCAGGCTCAATTCCCGTTGGGGGTCCTGTAGGAGGCAGCCAGTCAATGCATCTCCCTCATTGATGTTTCTATCTCCCTCTCTCTCTCTCCCTAAAAAATCAATTTTAAAAAGTAGTAAAATATCATTGATAAAACATTCAATTAAATTTCTTGTATATTTTAAACACTTGAAAAACAGTCTAAAGCTATCCATCAAATTTAACTGAGTTTGCAGAAAATAGGGTAAGTAAAAAAAAAGTGTGTGTGTATGCACATGTATAGAGAGATATGGATATCGATATGGATAGGGATACAGATATAGACATATAGAGAGCATCCCTTACATGAATGCAGTGAGAAGCCAGCCACATTCCAGCCATATTCACAGAGCTTCATCTAACAAATCACTCAAAATGTTAGAGAAAAATTATGAGGAATATTTGTCAATAAAATCTTTAAACCATTTCTTTATATAAAGTGTCATTATGAGTATTATATTAGGGGTCACAGAATTTGACTTAGATTCATAAAAGACTTTCATTAAATCATACAGAACATATTTTGTTTCACATGTGAACCATCAAGTCAACAAAATAAAACTTGCAATCCAGATTTTTAAAAAGTCACAAAACGGTATTTCCTGCTTTGCCTTTTTAATCTCAGGGTTTTTTTGTTGTTGCTGTTGTTTATTTTTTTGTCTGTTTATTTCTAGTTGAACTGGCTTTATTTGCTTCACTGATAATCACATTTTGCTTTGAAGGAAACAAGGCCAGTCTCAGACCTCAACCCCCAGGCTCCGCCTGAGCTCTGCCAGGTCCACCATTAGTCAGGCAGCTTAATTGGCTTGGCATCACCACGCGTGGCACTCCCTGCCACTCTCCCATTTCCAGTTGCTCCAAGAGGGTTGACCAGTCTTGCTGGTCAAGCAACGTCTAAGCCCTCGTCTGAAATTATAGTCCTGTAAATGCATAGAGAATCAAGCAGTGTCATGGTGGGAATTAGAAATCAGCCTGGTCAGTAAGCACAATCTACTAATTATTTGCACTGATGGTTTTCCTGGAAGAAAATAATCATGAGTCTTGATAAAAAGCAAACAAAATTACCTCAACTCCCTTATGTTATCTCATTTTAAAATAAGGTGGCAATATTAGGTTGTTTCAACATATCCATTCTCAAAGTCCTAATTCTAAATTATTCTTTGAAATCAGGTATATTTTACAATAATGATATGTGCTAGGAGCCCTGCATTAAGCTCATTTTAATTAACTGATTTTTTACATAATTGTATTGAAAATAGACCATAAAAATAATATATTTCTATTTTAATACGTTTAAGGCTATCATAATTTTAAAACTACACAGTGTTTCACAGGGTTTTTTTTTGTATTTTTGGAAATAATCATAGATCAAGTTATTTATTGAAAATTACAAACCTACACCTACAACATAGATATAATTTAAAGTTTAACTAACAATGAAAAGTACATATCTTTCTATTAATTTTAGCATATTTGGGTACTAGAAAGGAACCAAACACAATGGGTTTCTATGAATTACAGAAATTTATATGTATATATCTAGAGCTATTTCTATTATCTACATGTCAATATCTATGTCTATGTTTATATCTATCCATGTATATAGTATATATATAATCTATATGTCTACATGTTTTAGATGTGGATTTGCCCATATAAAACTGTGATATTTATACAGTGACTTTTATCAACCTGTTATAATGTATGCATGACATGATTTATATGTAGACTCTAAAAATATTAAAGGTTGGAATAGTGTTTTAAATAGCTGGCATACAAAAATTTAAATAATATTTATGTTAATTATTAACCAACACTATAGAAGGTATAGATTTTTAAATACCAACTGAAAATTGAGGACTATTCTTTGATGCTGGACCTATTCAGTAATTTACCAAGTGGTAACCATGTGAAGCAATGGATAAGTTCATTATTTTGACTGTGGTAATCACTGCACAGGCATCTAATCTAATAATAGACAAATATGCAAATTGACCGCACCTTCGCTACACCTAAGCCACGCCCACCAGCCAAGCCACGCCCACCAACCAATCAGGACGAGTATGCAAATTGCCCCCAACAAAGATGGCGGCTGATTTGCATATCAAGACAGTGTCGAAAGAAGCCAAGAGCTGCAAAGGGGAGTAAAGCTTCGAAGAAGCAAGCAAGCCAGGGGGGCGGGGGGAGGAGAAGGGAGGAGCGAAGTCAGGGCCGTGGGCGAAGGGAAACGCGGGTGGGCTGGAGGAGAAGGCGGGGCCGGCGGCAAGGGCGGAGCGGAGGCGGGGCCGGGGGCGAAGGGAAACGTGGGCGGTCTGGAAGAGAAGGCGAGGCGGGTGACAAGGGCGGGGCGGAGGCGGGGCCGGGGCCAAAGGGAAACGCGGGCGGGCTGGAGGAGAAGGTGAGGCGGGTGATAAAGGCGGGGCGGAGGCGGGGCCGGGAGCGAAGGGAAACACGGGCGGGCTGGAGGAGAAGGCGAGGAGGGCGGCAAGGGCGGGGCGGAGGCGGGGCCGGGGGCGAAGGGAAACACGGGCGGGCTGGAGGAGAAGGCGAGGCGGGTGGCAAGGGCGGGGCGGAGGCGGGGCCGGGGGCGGAGGTGGGGCCGGGGGGCGAAGGGAAAAGCAGGCGGGCTGGAGGAGAAGGTGAGGCGGGCGGCAAGGGCGGGGCGGGGCGGAGGCGGGCGACAATGGCGGAGCCAAGGGAAACACGGGCGGGCTGGAGGAGAAGGTGAGGCTGGTGATAAAGGCGGAGCGGAGGCGGGGCCGGGGGCGAAGGGAAATGCGGGAGGGCCGGAGGAGAAGGCGAGGCGGGCGGCAAAGGAGGAACGGAGGCGGGGTAGAGTGCAGCAGGAAATCCCATTGCAGGAATTTTCCTGCAACGGGAAAGCTAGTACTTATATAACATATAACATTGTTCACTTTAATGATGCACTTTTTGTAAATCATACCTCAATATATCTAGAACAAAATTAAAAATAATTTTCCAATACTGAAAAGGTACAAAAATAAGTCAATCCAACCGGCTACTGAGTGTCTGTTTTCCTAGGAGGTTCAGTCTCATTCTAAGGTAACTGAGTGATGTCAGCTTTCACATTTCACAGTGTAATTGATACTTAGTGATATAGGAGGTTCTATATCTGTTTTATAGAGCAATTTCATCAGAAGTAACCAGCTAGTTGGAATAACTATAAATTTTTTCTATATCAGACTTATTTTTAATGAGAAAAGTAACTTATGCTTGCCCTCACAAATCAAACTATGATTTGGAAATGTATATAAAAAAGTTAATAATCTTTAATCAAAATTAGAAGTTGGATGCTTATTTTCCCACTGTGGCTTATTGTTCTCCACACTTCCAGGTAATGTTTAGAGTTTGACTTGAATAATTTGACTCTAGATTGGACCTTGACAGAGGGCAGGGGGTGCTGAGATGAGGTGTCTGTGTACTAGAAGCTCTTAAGTTTACAATATGGAAGAGGAGTTTCAACAAGTTGCTCTTAAATAAAATTTGAATGTGAACTTTTTAATACAATCCTTCAATTCTGAATAGTTTCTCGGTCCACTTCCCCTGCTATAAACATAAATTGATATCCTGAAAATTAATATAAATTTTTATTCTGTGAAGCTGTTCTGCCTTGAGCCCATATGAGCTGAGGAAATGCACTGTATTAAACTTAGAAAAAAACTTCAAAGGCTAGGAGAAATATTAAGAGGTAGTTAGATCCTATCCACAGGGTGATCTATTTCCTTCACCCTCTACAAGGAAGACAGACTTTTATCAGCTCCTTCTTAACATTCCTAAAAATGCATCTGATAGCTGCTTCAAAATTGCCATGGCATGCACATTAGACATGATACTCCTCACCCATCACGAATCATTTGATGAAGCATAGATGCTTCTCAAATTTGAATTAATTATTGACCAGGTGATATTGTGTACATCTGATGAGGAGTATATCAAAGAGCTACATGTCTTAAAGAACCATGGGGACACACAACATTTGTTAAGCTGGCAGATGGTGTTGTCACCTGTTATTATAAACAAATGAAAAAGCAAACAGGTATTGCAGGATAGATGATATGATTTATAAACCAGTTGTAATGTTGACCTTATCTGGACTGTTAGTTTGACAGAGGCTAGGAATTAACTACATGATGAATTTTATTTTCTTCTTGACAAGAAATGCAACTTGTGAACTGTATGAACATGACCACATTGTGAAACTCAGAGTCTACGGAGTGCTTCTTCAGTTGACAGGTGAAATATAGGTATGGAGTCAGGCAGGGTTGTCTCTGCAGAACAAGCCCAGTGAAAAAATGCTGTAATTTGCAGCCTATACTGTTCAGCTTTATAATGCCAAATTTTATTTTCTATATATGCCATTCGGTTTCTTCAGTTCCATCCCAATCCGAATTCATAGTAAAACTAAAGAAAATGGGAGCTTCATAATTAACATGATTTAAACAAGTCCAGCATGTTCTAACACCAATAATAGGTAGTAATAGATAGTCTTTATTCCACCCATTGTCTTAAGACCTGTTGTATGTGTACTAAATGTGCAAATATATAAAATGCAGTAATTAGCCATTATAATTACTTAGTATAGAAACCTTAGTATTTGTATCTGTAAATGGCTGTTAACATTTCATCTCTCTCATAGGTTTTATGCTGTTTGAATGAGATATTAATGACAAACAAGACTTATTAAGTGGTTGCTGTGTATCATGAAATTAATATGCATTGCTTAATTTAATACTCATAACACACTATAAGTACTTACTATATGTAAGTTTCATTATTACATCCATTTTACAGATGAGGAAACTGAAGCGTTGAGTAGTTAATTAACTTTGACAAGGTCATGAAGATTATAAGTCAAGTCCACACAGTCTGGATCGAGAGTCCACATTTCCAACCAAAACAGTGCACCGAGTGACATCCCACCATAGCTTGTTATTAGTCTCCCATTCTTTGGCCTTTTCCTTTTCTAATCCATCCTCCCTATGCCACCAAAACTACCTTTCTAAAATTTAATCCTAACCCGTTATTTCTTTATTACTTTCAGTGTGTTTTCACTAAATCCATACAGTCAAATTCATTCTCACATCCGAAAATACCATTTAGCTTCTGACTGAAATTTTCATTCCACTCACCCAATATGCTCTGAAACACAGCCTAAACTTTATCTTAAAATCGCAACACATTTCCTCGCACACTTCTACACCGTTCTATACCCAGTGCACACTTCCTGGAACAAACTTCCTACTCTTCACCAGACAAACAATATCCACTGTTCAAGATCCTGATCAAACTTCTCCAGTGAATCTCCTAGTAGCTTTGAGAGAGAGAGTGGAGCAGCCTCCTTGGGGCTGCTTACCTCTCAGATCAACTTGTTATAGTCACTTCCTATTGTGTCACAAGTATTCGTTTTCAGGTCTTTCTCCTTCACTGGACTCTGAGCTCCTCCAGGATGAGAATGGAGATTGATGTAGCCTTGGGTGATAAGTGCCAGCTATCGGGCAAATAGTTGGCCCTCGCCAGCATTTATCAATGTCTACTTGTTTTTCATATGAAAATCAGTTAAGACCCATATGAGCACAGAAGAATGGCAATTAGTGCTTGGTGAGGAGAGGAGAGAGCATAAATATTAAGGCTGTAGTCCCCCAAATTTTCATTTAAACCTCCATTACTAATCAAGTATAATTTTTTCCATTTAGCAGCTGTATTCACCCACACCTTGATAACTCTGTCAGCTAGGTTGTTACTTAGGGTAGCTCCATTATGATCTGAGGAATCCAAAGAGGTAAAGCTGCTGTAACTAGTCCTGTTCTAGTGTTCATTCTCTGATAATCCAAAATGGAAAATGGCTAGTTGTTTGCACATATTGGGATTTGGCAAACTCACCAATTAATGCTGTCAACATGGTTAGTTTCTCCTTGTAATAAAAAAAAAAAAGAGAAGAAAAAGAAAAAATGAAGAAAAAGATAAATAAAACAGACCCTATTGGGCCACAGATTGATTGGTTATTTCTGAACTATTTGTAGATGACATTTTGTTTTGAGAGTTTTGGTAAGAGACTTGAACAACCACAGCATCAGAGTCAATTCTTTATGTGTTCCTTCTCTGTCAATGTTCTAAAAATCTACATATTTACATGTTCTATTATGGCTTCTGAAACATGAATTTCTTGAAAGCAGTTCTCTTTGGTTCTTTTTGTTGTTGTTGTTAATCCTCACCCGAGGATATTTTTTTCCCATTAATTTTTAGAAAGAGTGGAGGGAGGGGAAGAGACACACATCCGTTAGTTGCCTCTTGCACTCACCCTGACCAGGGCTGGGATGGAGTCTGCAAACCTTGACTGGGATCTAACCCTGGACCCTTCAGTCCACAGGCTGATGCTCTATCCACTGAGCCAAACCGGCTAGGCTCTCTGGTTCTTTAGGGTATTGCTCTCCATGCCCAGAACTATATCTTGCACATATTACCCTCACCACAATTACTGAGTGTTGAGTGGAAATAATTACAAATGTAAAAGTTACAATTTCACCTCACAGTTCTTAGACTGCATTAAATAAAAGGAGAATTTATAGGATTAGAATTCAATGGGTCTTGACTACATTAAAATGTTCACTATAATAGCCACATAAATTAGAGAATTTCTATGTGCCCTTGTTCCCTTACAGTCTATTTTCAAGACAAAAGCCAGTGTGATCCTCTTAAAACAATCCCAGATCTTGTCACCTCTCTGCTCAAAATTCTCCAATGGCTTTGCATCTCAGAATAAAATAATGGATTGAGTCCTTCCATTATCTGCTTCTCACCTCTTTGACTTCCTCTTCTGTGACTTTCCCTGAACTCTTTCCACTACAAGCACACTGGGCTCCTTGCTGATTCTTGAACACAGCCGCCTTCTCCTGCCTTAATGCTTTTTTACAGGTTCTGCCTTATCTGCCTGGAAAACTCTTTCCCCAGCTACCCGTGTGGCTTACTCCCTCATTTCTTTTAGTTATTTACTCAAAATTCATCTTTTCATTGAGACCTTTCTAATCACCTTATCTAAATTTGATATTTCACAGTAACCAGCTGTTTCAAACCTCCCATTTTTGCTTTATTATTTCTCCTTAGTAGCTCCATTCTCTAACATGTTATGAATGTTACCTTCTTATCTTACTTATTTCCTGTTTTCCCCCACTAAACTGTGAACTCCACAAGGTCTGGGAACTTTTTCTTTGGTTTACTATAATACACTGAGTGGCCAGATTATTATGATCTCTGAACACATAATAATCTGGCCACTCGGTGTGTGTGTGTGTGTGTGTGTGTGTGTGTGTGTGTGTGTGTGTGTATTAGAGGCCCGGTGCATGAATTCATGCATGGGTGGGGTCCAGCCAGCATGGCCAAGGGAAGGGGACATGGGCGATTGGCCGGCCTGCCTGCTGGTCAAACTCCTGGTCAAGGGGACAATTTGCATATTAGCCTTTTATTATATAGGATATACACTGAGTGGCCAGATTATTATGCGTTCAGAGATCATAATAATCTGGCCACTCAGTGTATACCGAGTGTCTAGAATAGTGCATGACCTAGTGCTGAAAGACTGAATGAATCTCAGTAATGGTATGAAATATTTTTTAAAATAAAGTGTTAAAAATTGGGAAGGGTACTAGCTTGCTACTGTAGTGACTTATAGATGCTATTCTAACTTTAACTAGTTGTGTAATCATGATTAAAGCTGGTTCACTCACTATCTTTAACAAAAATCACTACCAATGAGAATCAATAAATAATATTAATAATCAATCTTATCTATTTTATACTTTGCTAGAAGACACAAATCCCTTAGGATGTCTTATTTGCAGAATGAACCCACAAAACTTTATTTTTGTGTATAAGCTTGAGGAAATATGAAAAGGAAGAAGACAAAGTGTCCAGGGGAAACATCCCACCTCAGGCATGTGTGATCTTTAATCTAGGCTTGCAAAGTACTTTATGAATAATTGAAAAAATGTAAATATCCAATTATCCCAATCTTCTCATAAATATCATTAGAGGAACTTCCACTGCTATCACAATGCCTTAGCAGTACATAACTTACTACAACCTTGCCCGGAGTGCACAGAGGGGAGAACTCCCCAAATGACTAAAGTTCAATTTTTCACCAGCAAAGAAGAATGAAACTTCATGCTCTTTTTGGGTAGGAAGTAAAGAGTGTATCCCCTGCCCACCTGATATTCATATCTGCTACATGTCCACTATTTTGACTTTTAAAGAATTCTATGTAGGAGAAACTATTTTTCCTCATTTACAGTTGGGAAAAAATTAGTGCCCAGAGAGTTTACTAGCTTATCTGAAAATCTGACTGTTTCCAATCTTCTTTATCACTGCATCATAGTTTAGCCAATATGATACTATTATATATTACATTGTTTTGAATTCCCATGTTGCTTTCCAATATTTCTTGGATGTAATGAAATACAAAGGTGAGAAAATAAAGGCCTTTGCAAAATTAGAACTTTCATCATTGAATTATTTTTTTACATGGATCTAATGCTTGCACCAAAAATAAAAGAATGAATTAAAACAAATCTTCCATGATGCAATTTCTGATCCTCATTTCCTTTTGAAATAGGCCATAATGAAACAACGAAATAAAGGCAAAGATGCAAATGCACAGTTCTGTGAAGGCAAACTCTGTAGTTATGGTTCCTGAATTCCAAACCCACCTTTGCTGCTTAGTAACTGTGTGAATCAGACCAATTGGATTGTTTTGTCGATCCTTCATTTCTTTTAATCTTTAAAAAGAATATCACAGTAGCACCTACCTCCTATTACCATTTGAGAATTAAATGTGTTAGTACATGGCAGTTGCATGGAGAAGTGCTGGCATCCAGTGAGTGCTTTAAAAGAATGTCTAGGTTTTAAAGCAGGTACTATTTCAAATTGGCATTTTCTCTCATATCTGGGAACTAAGGATAGAATTTTCATGTGTTTCAAATGGACTTCCATAAATGGTTAAGGAAAATTAAGGAGTTTTAAGGTACCCTAATAAGTTTAAGTTTATAATCATGAAGATTCCAATTAAATAGTGTATATTCCAAGAGAAAATTCACTGTTCTGAAAGTAGAGGGTGAATAAATTATTTCCAGGTGATGTGCAGGGCAAATTGCATTCTCTGAGCCCAGAAGAGCTGTGAGATGTTTGGGCAGCCTGATCCCTGAAGCAAATCTGAAACCACAGACCTGGAACCTGGCTCCCACAGTGAGGGGTTTCTGTCAATGGAGCATTTCAAAAAGAGCATGCAAGAGCAACCAAGTCTTCAGGGTAGAGATTTGCAAAGAGTGTTTCACCCTCTGGTTAGTTGACAATAGCATAATGGAGGCGATAAAAATATGTTAGCTCAAATTTCAAATTTCATTACTCTTCTGCTTTCATCCATCTTGAAAATGGAGTGGTTTTTGGGTGACCAATCTGATGAGGGATGTGGAAATTGATCCTCTAGAAAATAAATCCATTCAGTGACATAGCCTAGGAGAAAGGCACTGACAATCTCAGGCACAAGATTTTATTTATCACTTCTAAAAGAATGCATTGCTTTTGTATGTTGCCATGTATCATTTCTCATCTAATTTTTTTTTTTTTTTATCAAGGAAAGCATGCTAATTGAGGTATTGTTTATCCCAGGAAGAAAGACAGTCTGGGAGAAAATGTGAAGATGAATTCTACCCTTTTGAAACACCTGCACATAAATTCTACTTGCTAATGTTTATTAGGGCTTATCCTAATATATAAAAACCCAGGGTCCGTAATGACCCAAGGCTCGACCAACCAGAATTCAGTCCTGCAGTCAGTGCTGGGTTGCCGTGACAACCCAGCACTGACTGCCACCGCTGCAGGCGTGGCGACCCAGCACTGACTGCTGAGGGGGCTGTGGATCAGGCCCAGAGAGAGGCCTAGACAGAGAAGCAGGGTCCGATCCGTAGCCTCCATGGCAGCTGTTGATCAGCCCTTGCCTCTCTCTTCCTCTCTTGGCCTGGTCAACAGCCATGCCTCTCTTCCTCTCCAGGCCTCCTCGGGGGCTGATGATCAGCCCCGCCTCCCTGATCAGGCCAGAAGATAGGCCCAGAGATGCTGACTAGCATAGAAACTAACCAATTAGAACCAAATCTGGGTTAAGTGCAAGGAGCCAATGGTGCCTAGGAGACGGAGCTTTTGACACTGACTGGCATAGAAACCTACCAATCAGAATCTAATCTGGGTGAACTGCAAAGGCAGAACCTAAGGTGGGGGCTGAGGAGGGGTTTTAAGGGCAATAGCTGTTTGGTGTAAGGTGTAAGAAAGCAGTTCAATTTTTTAATGACTGGTTTGGCAGCATAGTGCATATGGCTGGCTTTCAGTCCAGATATAGGGATTATGTATTTTTGTCTGCCAAGAGCATCTCCTCCTGCTGAAAAAGGCTCCCCCCCCCCCATTTAAGCAACCCTATCCTATATTATAAAGAGGTAATATGCAAATTGACTGTCACACCCTCACAAGATGGCATTGCCCACAGTGGGGGCGGGGCCGGCTGCTCCGCACGTGTGCCACTGGAGTCCCGTCAGTCCCGCTGGAGACCTTGGGTACTCCTGTACTCCTGACTGACTGACAGCTCACCCAGGCTCCTCCAACGATCTGCCCATCCCTCTCTTCCTCCCTCCTCCAAAGCTGAAGCCTGACGATGGTGTCCAACAAATTGGAAGTTATAACTCATGTCTGTGATTACCCAATTATCCCAATCTTCTCATAAATATCATTAGAGGAATTTCCACTCATAAATATCGTTAGAGGAATTTCCAATTATTTTCTCAGAGCCCAAGAACTGAAGATTCTTTTCTGTCAAATGACTGGCTGAGAATAAAGTACCATATCAATACCACAGGGGTAATTGAGAGTATCCTCCCTTCCTCAGCCAGGGCCGGCTGCTCTGTGCACCTGCCGCCGGAGTCGCCTCAGTCCCACTGGGTCCTCCTGCACCCCCCATTGACTGAGGCTCAGGCAAGCAGAGCTGGAAGAGGCGCAGTCAAGCCTCGGATGGTGGCTGCCCAGCGCTGGCCTGGGGCACAGGCAAGCCTCAGATGGCAGCTGCCCAGCTGCCCAGGGCTGGCCCGAGGCTCAGGTTTTCAGGGCCAGGAGAAAGACAGTCTTGTGCTGCCAGCAGTGGCAGCAGCAGAGATGTGATGGGGGTATCGCCTTCCCCTGATCACCAGGTCACCTCCTGCCTCTGAGGGCTCCCTGACTGTGAGAGGGGGCAGTCCAGGTTGAGGGACGCCCCCTTCAGTGCATAAATTTTCATGCACCGGGCCTCTAGTCCTATATAATCTATCTATACTAATAAAAGGGTAATATGCTAATTAGACTGGGTAAACTGGCCATCTTCTGGATGTCCAAATTCCTTCTGGACAAAGCCATGGTGGTGGGGGCTGAAGCAGAGAGGGCAGTTGTGGGCAAGATCAGGCTGGCAGGGAAGGACAGTTAGGGGCAATCAGGCCAGCAGGGGAGGGCAGTTGGTGTCCATCTGCTGGCAGTCAGACATCCCCCAAGGGGTCCCCGATTGGAGAGGTTGCAGGCTGGGCTGAGGGAACCCCCAACCCCCGTGCACGAATTTCATGCACCAGGCCACTAGTATTTTATAATATAAAGGGAACCTGGAATACCTAACCTCCTCAAGAATTCTAAGATGTAGGCTATTATGTTGTTGCACAGATGAAGAAACTGAGGCACAGATATTTCAAGTAAATTGCACAAGACCAAACATTAGAGGAGAGTTTTGATACTAAGTTTTCTGAATTCTAAGAATATACTAGTATACTCTTTTTTTTTTTTAAAGAATATATACTCATGCCCTGACTGGTTTGGCTCAGTGGATAGAGTGTCGGCCTGCGGACTGAAAGGTCCCAGGTTTGATTCCGGTCAAGGGCATGTACCTTGGTTGTGGGCACATCCCCAGTGGGAGGTGTGCAGGAGGCAGCTGATTGGTGTTTCTCTCTCATCGATGTTTCTAACTCTCTATTCCTCTCCCTTCCTCTCTGTAAAAAAATCAATAAAATATATTTTAAAAAAAGAATATATACTCTTAGTAGTCATGCTAAGCTATTAGGAAAAAAATATTTTTTGGTATGGAGCTTAAAATGTATGATTGTATGTTTTCTCATTTTCTGGCAGTGATGTTGAAGTTACATAGAAGTTTAAGGATCGTCTGTTTCCTTCTAGTTCCTGGGTTACCTTTCTATGGGCTCTGGAATGGCAAAGGTGTGGTTACATTTAAGATTAATCCGACTGCCTCACATTCTTCAACAAGGCCATGAATTATACATAGGCTTGCAGGGGCTCTTTGTACAATCTCATTTTTCACAGAAATATGTGAAAGAAAAGCACCCTTCATCAGAAACCAGTGCTGTGTTCCTTAGATATACCTGTGACCTGTATCTGTGGGTGAAGACCTTTTGGGTTTTTACTGAAGCAAAATATTCCGACCATCAAATTATTTTCTCAGAGCCCAAGAACTGAAGATTCTTTTCTGTCAAATGACTGGCTGAGAATAAAGTACCATATCAATACCACAGGGGTAATTAGCCTTGTGAAAGGTGATTTAATGAGATGCCTAAAATGGACTTTCTATTCCACATCCGTTGGTTCCATGGACAGGAGCTTCACAAAGACACAATCCTGCTCCTTTACAATTATTGAAGGTTTTGAAGACCAGCAGACTGAGCAAGGAAATGATGCCCAGGAGACACCAGCACTGCTGTCTATAACATGGGTAAAGGGAAACAGAACAAAATCTGTGGGGTTTCTTTTTTAAAAAAACTTTTTTTTTTTTTTTTACTGTCCTCACCATTATAGATGTTCACCCTATCCTCTGCTTTTCCCACATTCACCCAGCCCCTGGCCCCCACTTCCTCTGGCCTTCACTACACTGTTGTCTGTGTCCATGGGCTATGCATATATGATTTTTTGCTGGTCTGTTCACCTTCTTTCATCTAGTGCCTGCCCCCCCCCCACCACTACCACTCCCCTCTAACATCTGTCCACTACCACTCCCCTCTAACATCTGTCCACTACCACTCCCCTCTAACATCTGTCCCTGGGATCCACGTCTCTGGTTCTATTTTGTTCATCTGTTTATTTTGTTCATTAGATTTCACATATAAGTGAGATCAGATGGTATTGGTCTTTCTCTGACTGGCTAATTTCACTTAACTTAATAATTCTAAACCAAAGAACAAGAAAGAATATTTTTAATGCAAACATCTTATAACTGACTATGGCTCAGATGATGGTTTCAATTACAGTATGAGCAAACAGAGCTCCATGTGTGTGTGTGTGTTTTGTTTGTTTGTTTTTTTTGGGGGGGGGGCGGATATCCATGAGCAATACTGATTGTGATGGGCTTTCTCTCATTTATTATTCCCTTTCTCTTATTTTCTGCTCACAACAAATTTACAAAATGGAAGCTTTCCTTCTATTGCTCTGTGACTGGCTGCATGAAAAGATAGCACTCTTGCCTGACTGCAGTGGCTCAATGGTTGAGCATCGACCTATGAACCAGGAGGTCACGGTTTGATTCCCAGTTAGAGCACATGCCCGGGTTGCAGGCTCAATCCCCAGGCAGGTTTGGACAGATGGCAACTGATTAATGATTCTCATCATTGATGGTTTTATCTTTCTCTCCCTCTCCCTTCCTCTATGATATCTATCTATCTATCTATCTATCTATCTATCTATCTATCTATCTATCTATCATCTATCTATTTAAAAAAAGACAGCATCATCTGAGAGATAGAATGGTCACATGGTTATCCAGCAGCCGCACCTCATTAAAAATATCAGCATGAATTAACATGCACATTTTGTTACAGAGGAAGGCAGTGGACAACAACTTTGCCTCCCCACCCCGCCGGCCACGTTGACATTGTTCTAACAAATGTTTGAAATTAGACAAGTATTCTTTATCCTTAGCAGAATATGAAAAATTCACAAATACTGGTCTATGAGCACATAAACATTTCACCACTTCCCAAATATGCCAGTGTGAAATGGCTGTCATAAATACGAATGTTCATAGCTGTACACAAGATGGGGCCAACTACATTAGAGCAGCAAGCCTTCTTGCATTTTATCACAGCACTAAAATATCCAATTCCTTCCCCTGAAAAAGCACTGTTAGAGGCATTATAAAGAAATAAGCCACAATGTGGTCTGGGCAATTATCACTTTGGAGGGAAACACTATGATGCAATTGAACAGGAATAGCTATTTAGACAACCGGACTCTGCTCAGTCACTATCAGAGCCAAGGGGCCTCATTCATCACCTGGCCTCAATTTTAGGAGCTTTCCATTCAGTGCGGGGACAACAGCAGTTGGGGGACTGAACGGGAAAGCCTATTATGCACAATAAAAAGCTGGCTATAAACAGAAGAGACTACATTAGAGTAATAATTAGAGAGGCTCATCAGGAGATAAGGCATGTGCTAGGTTGCACTTTTGTTGGTAATGCTTTTCTTGTTAAAGCATTTCAGTATCTACTTTTCATCTTTTTAATATCAACACTTAAGGTTAAGGATGGACAAGCAGAGCTTAGCCAAAAACTGCATCAAATTGTAGCATCCTTTTAATGATGAAATAATGTCATAGGAATTCCAAGTCCATCATGCAGGTCTCCTTCATATTCAAAATCATTATTTAGGGTGGCACCATAGTTATACTTCGAGCCTTTCATTTTTTGAAAGCTCCCATTATTTTGGCTTTTACAATGAAACAAATGAACCCACCACAGAAGAAAGGAAGTACAAATCAATATATACAGCACTGCTACACTCTCTACTTCCTTAAAAAAGAAAAAAGAAAAAGAAAGTAATTCACCATTTCCAAAAAGCAGTCTCTTTATAAAACAAAGTACAATATTTGGCATATGTTTGTCTCCCAGGGATGCCTTTAAACATTAGCTACATAAAACAGAACAAGAGCGAAAATTGGCTAGATTGTGAAAATTGCTTCAATCGAAAATACAGCACTTAATAAAATAACAGCTGCACATAAAAACAAATATTAAAGAAAAGGATATAGAAAGACATTTTCAGAGTCACAGAGTAAGTTAACAAATACTAGCAGAAAACAGGTAAGCTATTGCATTCTTTCCAATAGCGTCTACAGTTCATCATGCAAATTTTATAAATGGTATTAGGCAGTAAAGAAGGCTCACTTCTGACTTTCAGAGTAAATAATAGTAATGATTTGAACACACACACACACACATGCACACACACAGAGAGACACAGACACACCCACCACACACACACACACACACACACACACATCCCTCACCATAAGAAGGGTACTATTGGATTAAGGAGGGGTTAAAACAGCCTCCAAACTAACAAACTACCTTAGGTGTGCCATGTATATATTATATATGTAATAATTGTTAAAGAAAAATGGAATTACTAGGTTTAACCCATTTACTCAGGTTAATTGAACATATTAAAACATAGTCTCTCCAACTTGCCATTCAGAAATATTTCTCAAGTACTCAGTGAAAAGAGGGCAACTACCCTACATAACTACATATATTCTGCCTCTTTTATGGTTCTTAATTATAATTACACATAGCAGGCCATATAAAAATTACTCATAAAAAACAAGTAGAAAAAAAAAAACACACACTAAAGCTTTAATTTAAAACTCAACACTTCCATTCAAAATATACTCTATTTTACCTTGCATACCAAGTTGAAAAATGGCATGCAAGTTTTTTTTATCGATTTCAGAGAGGAAGGGAGAGGGAGAGAGAGATAGAAACATCAATGATGAGAGAGAATCATCGATAGGCTGCCTCCTGTATGCCCCACACTGGGGATCGTGCCCACAACCCGGGCATGTGTCCTGACTGGGAATCGAACAATGACCTTCTGGTTCATAGAGCAACGCTCAGCCACTGAGACATGCTGGCTGAGGTAGCCCTCCATGTATTGTAAGTTATTTTTTTATCAGAATTTTAATCTTGCTTCCATAATAAGTACTGTCAATATCTAAACCTTGCAACACCATTAGTGAGGCTGTCTTTAATGGACCTAACATTCTGATACATATGAAATATACCAATCATATATATATATATACACACACACATACATTCTGCCTTTTTAAGCTGGTAGATATTTTTTTGGAGCTGTGAGGTACTTTCCATAGATTAAGTATAAAAGCCCAGCCAGAATTGTGCTATTCGGAAGGAATAAACCAGTTTGCTTTCTCAACAAAGGTGAGGAGACATGAGCACGTGATTCCGACCTTCAAGATTTGTAAGCCTCCTGTAAGCTAAAGTACAAATTTATTTTTAAAATAGTGTTTAGATGGAAAAAGGTGTTTGAAGAATATAACAAAATGCACTCTACCATTTATGCCTTGGATAGAAAGTAGAGGACAGATGGAAAATTCCATTGTGTGCTTTTCTTGCCACCTGTCACCAGCTGAATGCTAGCCAGTATTACAGCTCTACCTTATTAAGTCGCATGATGGAAAAATGGCACTGCTGGGGAACCACTATTCTTGAAGTTAATGATACTTAAAGCTTATAATAAGTATAAAAATATAGATTGTACTTGTAATGAAAACTTGGCAATCCAGCATTCTTCATTTACTCAATACAATATGAAACATAACTTTTTTGTTAGTTATCGAATATGATTTATAATTTATAGTGGCCACTCAGCTACATGTACAGTTAGTAAAGCTTACAAAGCCAGACTCCATATAAGTTTATTACCTCAAGCAGACAACATTGATGGAAGGTGAAAGAAAATGTGTAACAAAATTGAACAGGATGTGAATGGCTAACATGTTATCAGTACATACAGAAACAAGCAATACAACCATATTGTATAGTGGCTATAAGATTAGAGTCATGATGGACAATTGAAAGAAAGAGAGTATAGAACTCACCTTTCTAAGGAGTAGATATACTGAGTGGCGAGATTATTATGATCTCTGAACGCATAATAATATGGCCACTCAGTGTATATCCTATACAATAAAAGGCTAATATGCATATTATATATATATCATATATATATATATGATACACACACACACACATACTGAGTGGCCAGATTATCATGCATTCAGAGATCATAATAATCTGGCCACCCAGTGTAAAATTCACAGTAGAATTTAGTACTTGATAATGTACCTCTATTTTGAGCTTTCTAGTTGTTTTACTTAGAATTATTCTTTTTTACCTACCAAATCTCCTGGTTATTTTATTTTTTGTTAATCCTCACCCAAGGATATATTTCCATTGATTTTTAGCCAGAGTAGAAGAGAGAGGGAAAGACAGAGAGAAATACTGAGTGGGAAAAAATCATTGATTGGTTGCCTCCTGCATGAGCCCCAATCAGGACCCAGGCGAGGCAGAAGCCTGCAGCCAAGGTACATGCCCTTGACTGGAATAAAATCTGGGACCCTTTGTTCTGAAGGCTGAGCATCTATTCCCTGAGACAAACTGGCTAGGGCCAGATCTCCTAGTTATTAAAGGCATAGTGATGATTTTAAGGGCGTAGCTAGCGTGCTGAATCCAAACAGATGATTACTAAAATTATGTTGAAATAAATTCTTACTTAACTAAAAAAGGACTGTGACTGGATTAGCAGTTTAGAAAAGATTTACATAAAGGGAAGAAGAACTAAGATTTGGTAACTATATCACTGGAGCATCAGATTCAATGATGCTTTAAAGTCAGAAATGGTTAGACAAAGCAGATTCTGAAAAATCAGACTGCAAAGACTCCTGTGATGAAAATACCAGACAAAAGGAAGAGCTAGAGAAAGTGAGAAAATTACTTGATGGAAGTTCGGGATAAGGTTGACTTGATGGAAGTTTGGAGTACATACAGACATGATCTAAAGTCCAGGATAATGAAGAAGGCAATGATTTATAAAGCCTAAGGTATAGAGGAAAAGGTAAATGATATTAAGAACTGACAATCCAAGGCAAATTTGTGTTGGTTAATGATACCCAAAAGATTTGCAGATGTTCATATAATATAGTGAGAAAGCATATAAATAGGTTTTATATCTCATTTAGTTTATTTCAGAATTTTTGAAAAATCCCTATATTCTCCCTGGGCATTTAGATTAGACATCACATAAAAATAACAAGGTAATGCATTACAAAGGTCTTAGGGGCATAGAGAATTAAATCTATACAGAGTCAAAATATGGCATATCTTAAATTTGAAGACAGTAAAGATGACTTGTTTAGACCTATTTTCACTCTGTTTTATTATATTAGGTATATCAGTTAATAATGCAGATTTTTTCAATAGATGGAATTACACATATGTTGATATACATGCAATTTTATATGTATGCTATTTTGTTGTATTGACAAGATTCAAAACTTTATATGTCAACTTTTCTGAAGGTGTTAACATCATAGATATTTTTACACCTAAAAATGTAAAATTTCATGCAGAAAAAGAGCATTTGAGGGAAGTTTTAATTCATTACTTTATTTTGAAGAAAAGTGCTGCTGAATACTTCAGGAAGCTTATGGTGAACATGCTCCATCTCAAGATACTTGTGAATGCTGGTTTAAACGCTTTAAAAGTGATGATTTCAAAGTGAAAGACAAAGAACGTCCAGGTCAACTGAAAAAGTTTGAAGACCAACAATTACAAGCATTATTGGATGAAGATGTATGTCAAACTCAAAAACAACTTGCAGAAAGATTAAACGTTGCTCTGAAAACAATTTCCGATTGTTTACAAGCAATGGGAAAGATTTAAAGGAAGTAAAATGGGTGCCACATCAACTGAATGGAAGACAAATGGAAAACTGAAAAGTCATCAGTAAAATGTTGCTTCAACGGCACGAAAAATAGTCTTTTTTGCACCGAATTGTGACTGGCGATGAAAAGTGGATTTATTTTGAGAATCCCAAATGCACAGAATCATGGGTTGATCCAGGTTAACCATCAACATTGACTGCAAGGCCAAATCACTTCGGAAAGAAGACAATGCTTTGCGTTTGGTGGGATCAGGAAGGTATGGTGTATTATGAGCTTCTAAAACCAGGTGAAACCATTAATACTGATTGCTACCAACAACAAATAATCAATTTGAACCATGCTTTGATCATGAAATGATCAGAATGTGCCAGAAGACATGGCAAAGTAATTTTGCTTCATGATGACGCACCATCACACACTTCAAAGCAGTTAAAGATACATTAAAAGATCTTGCCTGCGAAGTATTAACCCACCCGCTGTATTCACCAAAACTTGCTCCTTCAGATCACCACTTGTTCCGATCCATGGCACACACACTTTCTCAGCAGCACTTCAAAGCATACAAAGAAGTGGAAAATTGGGTCTCTGAATGGTTTGCCTTAAAACAAGAGAAGTTCTATTTGGGACTGTATCCACAAATTACCTGAAAGATGGGGGAAATGTGTAGCTAGCAATAAACATTACTTTGCATAAAGCACTTTTGATGTTTCTCTTGAAATTCTGGTGTTTTCTTTGATTACAAAATCCGCCATTATTAACCGGTACACCTAGTATATAAGTGTGAACTCTGAGGAAAGAGTGACAAAGAACAGCAAACAAGCATACCCCTAGTTCTGTTCCAAAGTCTTGGAATGGGAAGATGGGTCACAGGCAAGATTTTACTCATCTTGCCTTGGCAGTGTCACAGTCGCCATCAGGGCTCACTGTAGGAAACAGAACAGCAGAACTGGGACACCTGGATACACAGGTGGGAGAGAGCAAAATCCATCATCATGTCACGGAGGCAATGAATCCAGCCAATTGTGCTTCAATGCTAGGGAAGAAAATGTCATGATGGGACCTAACATGATGGTTTGTGCAGAGTTCTCAAAATTAAAACATGGGTATGAAGAGAATGTATTATGTTTTCTCCTAAGAAGGCATCTTTGTCCTCTAAGATTAGCTCAAGGAGAATCATTTACAAGGCCAACACTACAGCCTAAGAGGCAAAGTGCAATAAATATTTTGAAGACATGTGCTAACACTATAGGAGGTCATAAGTCTTCCAACCGTTAAGACCAAACAGCTCTTTCTCAGTTCCAGACTGGCTTCCAAAGTACCCCTGCAACTCTACTTCTTTCCTTTCCTATTTAAAGCTACCACTCAGTCTATATATTTTTTTTGTGTGTGTTTTCGTACTGTAAACAATCATTATAGAAGAACTGCAACCTTCCCATTTCTACCAAATAAGATAAACTGTCATAATTTAGTTACAAGGTGGGAGCGGTCTGTGTGGATTCTTAATTTGTACAATAAGTAAACTGAGGGAAGGACAGTATGAGCAATAGAACATACTGAAAGATAGTAGTTCGTCTTCTCATAACAAAATTTTCCCCCTTAAAAGTCATGCAATAATGCAATTAGAAGCAGTGATAATTAGAGAATATTTTCTATAAGTAAATTTCAGAGAAAAAAAAGACATCGATTTAACCAGCAAAGGAAGAAATATAGACTTGCAAATATTTAGACTTAGAGAGCTATCTATGTAAGGAGAAACATAAAGTTGGATTAAGGATCAGTGTCTCTTCTGTGCAAATATTTTTTTTATTATACCCGATTTCTAAGGATTTGATCAGTTCTCATTTTAATTGACTTATACTTTCCACTGAGTTTATATTTTTTTTCTTTACCTCAAATATTCTGTTTATTTATAGTTCTGTCTTTCTTAGCACTAAGGCTTGTCACGATTTTTTGTGACTAATGGTCTATCATAGCTCTTCTCTATATATTTCCTTTCAAACATCAGTACCCACTAATCACCATTTCATTCCCTTGGCATTTTCTAGTTCATTCAACAAATCTTTTCAGATCAGTCCATTTTATAGTTCACTGAACAACCTATGGATGAAATACCCTTGAGGTATTTGTCCAGTGAAGTCTAGTCAGTTATACTCAGAGGAAGAGTTGGGTTACTAGCCTGCTTGAAGAGGCTGGAAAATTTGATGACCCCATAGTTGGCATGTCTGATACTAAGTTGAGAAATTAGGCAGGGAAGGGAATCAAACATTTGAATGCTGATAGGTTTTAATAAGGTTAGAAGCTCTTGTCTAAATCATATATACCTAAAAATGGAGTTGAGGAGTTTTGGTATCAAAATGTTGTATTGTAACTAGTTATGGAGGTTAAACGGGGAAGACAAAAATGGTAGGGCTTAAGAAATGAATGTGTCTTTTATTTATGTATATTTGAATATTCTTTCCAGATACATGTTTACTTATACATATGTATCTAAAAATACTTGGAAATAATGTGAACATAATATACTATTAGAAAACACAAGATATGATTTTATACATTATGAGACAACTTCTTTGTGACATATTTTTTAAGGCCCAGACTTGAAATTGTCCTACAGGTAATCCCTATACTATGAAGACTAGGTAAAGTGAAATTTCAATTTGTTTGGGCTTACCTGATACTGCCAGTCATATAAATCCATCTTCATTCACCAGTTATTAACTTGTGTCATGTTGGCGTTCCCCCATTTCTTTTACTTTTTGTTACTTTTCTTCCATCTTCTCTGCCAGTCAGAAGATTCCTATCTTTAAGTAATTTCATCTGAGCGAGGCTAGTGTGGAAAATAGTTTGAAATGTTCTGGACACCTCCTTATGACTACATATCTCCTCCCAACTTTGTGCCCACCATGACTTAAGAAACACACCTTCAATTCTGCTCTGTTTATAATATCATTTCTGAACTTGTAATATAAGGCTTTGCTTATTAGAATGCCTTTTCCTATGTTTTTGTGAAAAAAGCTACACATGTTAGAATGTATGACATTAGACAATAGATACTATGTATATCTCTCCACTGTATATTACTTTGCATTGGAGAATAGTTTTAAAATATCATTTAATGTTAAAACTTTGCTGCATAGTGAAGATTAATTTCAGTTAAGTAGAGTAAGGACTGGCAATAGACCTATGTAAACACACAGGCAAGTGGGGAGGAGAATTGCTTTCTAGAATGCAGGTACTCACACATAGTAGTACTATATATAAGTATACTATAGGCCTGGTGCACAAAATTCGTGCATGGGAGGGGGAGTCCCTCAGTCCAGCCTGCATCCTCTCGCAATCCGGGACTCCTCAGACATCCCTCTCGCAATCCGGGACTGCTGGCTCCTAACAGCTTGCCTGCCTGCCTGCCTGATTGTCCCTAACCACTTGCCTGCCTGCCTGATCTCCCCTAACCACTTGCCTCCCTGCCTGATCGCCCCTAACCACTCTGCCTCCCTGCCTGATCGCCCCTAACTGCTCACCTGCCTGCCTGATCACCCCTAACCGCGTCTGCCTTGGCCTCCAGAAGGACATCTGGAAGGTCGTTCGGCTGTCTGGTCTAATGAGCATATTACACTTTTATTATTACAGATAGCAGCAGATAAAGACTAGAGTGCAGATTGAAGCAAATGGAAGCCCCATAATTCTCCAGTACCTAAGTCTCATATATTTCTTAGGTCTATTTATTTGTCTCCCACCACCACAGGATTACTTGTGTTCCATGTTGGCCCAGAAATCCCACCTTCCTTCAACTCTGAGCATTACTTTCCATGATCTAAGAAGTCACCACTGAGCCTGAGTTGGCCACTACAGGGATGGACTGCGGAAGGTACATGGGACACAAAGTCTACCCAAAACACAAGTCATCAACGAAAAGCAGATATAAATAAAATGTGTGACATCTTTGAAACATTGTGTGGATTATGACAATTTAAGAATGGTCTCTAAGCCTAAGTTTATAACATTAATATTAATGCCACTCCTTTAATTTAAGGGTGTTCAGATCTGCAAATATTCTAAATGTTTTACAATAAAAAACAGATTAAAAGATTAAATAGTCACAAAGCTTACAGAAACACACAGGCACTGAAATCCTTAGAGAAATGGATACAAATGTAAATGCCAGCTTCAATATTAGATGATTTTGCAAAACAGCAAAGTTATAACTCTACTTTCTTTTAAGTCAAATGCATGAACCATCTCACAGAAAAAGGCTCAGCTACACAGGAACTAAAATGCAGGGAAAGTCAGCTCGTAATCAACATAAAAAGGATCCAAATAGAAATGTGTAATCAAGTTCCTCTAAGTGCCATCAACACACTCGATAAGAATGTCTGCTTCAGGCCATCATATTTAGAATATTATTAGACTGTGTTTTTTGGCCTTTGGAAGAGTAGCAATGGTGAGCTTTCCAAACTTGAAGAGCCATTTCTCTCAAAGAGCTAAACATATAAGAATAAAAATGTGTGGTTTCAGCAGCTTCACCTGTGAAATGGAGGTTATAAATACTCTATTTCTATTTCTTACAGGGTCATTGGGAGAACTCGAAGATATTTGTACAGTGCTTCTTACAAAAAGACACTTGTGCGTAAGAGCTAAATCCATCATAAGTAATAACACAATAAATAAAATGGAAATACCTCCCCAAATACCTCCTAAAACCTTACCTGGCAGATTTAGTAGCATTACTGAAAATAATTCTTATTTGTTAAAAGTAGACACCACACATTCTCTTGGTCAACAAAGGAAAGAGTTTGTCCCTGTGACTGGCCAAAGTCCTGACTCTGACACTATTTGTCAAATAAGGAGATGAAGGAAAACTTCAAGTCAAAAACTAATAAAATAAAAATATTTTGGAACACTTTTGCAGAAAAGAGACTTCGTTTAAAGAAACTGCACTTCTTGGAAATTTGTATATTATATAAACTGTTATGAGCAACAATAAAAAATTCTGATCGTAAAGGATGCAAAATTCAACTGACTTGCTACTCAAAGTAGTTGGGGTTCTCTTACAAACTTTCAATATATTCAACAGTTCCCAGAAGACTGTCAACTGTCAAACTCATGTAAAATTAACGTTTTAAAAAAACCTCACAAAATATTCACTGACCTAGTAGCTTACATAAAAATATTAGTTATTCCAAAGCTTTTCACAATAACAATATTTCATTTCTGCTGGAATTGGCAAGATCCATTCTCTCCTCTCATACCTTACTCTTTGATGCCTTCAGTTTCCATAGTTCTGCTTTCCAAGTCACCCAACATTTTATAGTAAACAGAAGGTACAGAATGTAACTGGTGTTTCCCCATCTGTTTCCTTCATAAATGGCATCTGCTAGAATGACCAGTGTATAAACAGCAAGACAGAATCACTCATCATACCATATACCTCACGCCACCAGAGAACAGAGCTTTGTTTTGATAAGAATTTTCTAGACGGTGTGACAAAACTCTTCCTGTGTCTCAGAGGTATTTGCACATCTGGATAATCAAAATGGGGAAATTTTTCTACAAAATAGTAGATACTTATATTTTATAGGGGTATGATACATAATTTAAAGTAACTAATAAAATAAGATTATCTTAAATTTTATATATTTACATGCATATTTTACATATTCAATTTTATTTCAAAAGATTACTATGATGCGTGACATAGCAGATGCTTTGTGATGTCATAAAGGTTCCGAATTAGAATTTATAAAGAGAAGTAACTTACTTTTGGACCCTTAATCCAAGATAAAATTAAAAATAATTCCAAAATATTTTCTGTGAGTGGCAGGGATATCTTAGAGAGATGAAAATTAACTTTAAAATGGATTATTTTAGAAAATGAACATAGATGGTAATAATCAAGTAGGATAGAGTTTAGATAATCAGGAAGAATAGTTTAATATGAAACTACTGCATTGATATTATAACAGATAAATATAAGATATGGTATTAATTTTGCTACCACTTTATACCACCCTTAAAAAGATACAGTACCATTAAATAATTTTTTCAATTCTTCCTTGAGAAAGTCTGGTTTCCTAAAAATAAATTAGAAGTATTTAAACTATAAATTCAATTAAGAGAAAACGGATCAAAACAAAGATTTGGAAATATTTTAGTTGAATTCCTTATAATTTATCTCCACTTTTTGTGAATATACATCCCTTAACACAAATCAATCCATACTGAATACACAATAAACATATATAGAATGAAAGACTGGATGAGTAATTAGATTGCTGTAGCTATTGGATATACATACTAACATACAGGGTATGTTTTCATTTTCTTACTTACTTCAAGGTCCACTATACTACTTGACGGTAATATTTAACTGAGTATAAGGAGAAAAATAGATTGTATTCCCAAGTAAACCTTTATTCCTATCCAAGGAATGGCAGCATCCTAAAATACCATACCTGCTAGTCACAAACACTAAAAAGAACTGTTCAAACCTAAACATTGAGAAAAGTTTCAAGGCTTATAGAGATTTCAGAAAAGTGGGAGAGAGACCATCTTTAATGCCAATGATCCATGTCTTTGGGAAACAATTTCTATATAATGTGAAAAGACCCAGATTCCTAAAATATTTGGACAGAAAAGCAATTAAAAATAATTTTCTAGATATGTTTATTCTTGGCTGAATGGGAGAAATTAGAAATTCCTATGCTGGTCACCAATTAGAATTGCAATATTTTTTTCCTCCAGAAAAACATCTCCCAAGTAAATGTATATAGTCTACTAGTATTTCTGGGAGTTACAGATTGTGTACTAGCACTCAGAAACAACACAAAAATGAGAAAATATGTAATTCTCAGGCAGAGGGTTTTATTGTCTTATGCTACCTAAACTAATGTTTCAAAAAGATACAAGAACATCCTTCATTAATTAATATATGTTTATCATATATGTTAGCTGGACTATTGTCATAGATTTGGGTCAAATGATTTATTTGAGTCATGGCTATGTTTTGTACAATTGATATATTCAATATATTACCAACTTCATTTATGGTACTAAGAGTTATCAAAGGACCATAGTTAATTAGTTCAAGGAAAAACAATAGTCAGGAATACCTTCAAAATATAGATACAATTATGTATATACATATGTGCACACATATATGAATTTATGTACATATGTGTATGCATGTATGTAGGTATGTGTGTGTGTGTAAACACACAAAAACAAAAAAAGAGGTGTTAGCCCCTCAACAATCTCTTATTCTTGATTATGACAGATTGGAGTACCAGCAAAAATAAACCCCCAAATCCTATATTGCTAAAATTACAGTTTTACACCCAAATTAGACTAACAAAACTATATCCTCCACATGCACCATCTCATTTTAAACATTTTCCCTCTGCATTCTTGTCTGGACATAAATATCCACAGGCAGTAAATACTCTCATTCACTTATTACTCCACAGATCTCAATCAGTTCATTGTCTTTGTCAGCTAATGATAGGTGGTAACTATCCGGCATCAGCAGATGATTCACTGTAAGCAAATGTTCTAAGCAAATCTCAGTAGGAAGAATGTCTAAATGAGCCATATGAAAATAATACAATAATGAGTTCAATTTGTCCATGCAAATTGCTAAAAGAAACAAGACAAATAACTGATGTTAACTTTATAAGTATTTTGTGTAGAATCTTCAAACTGGTCCAAATAGAAAACTGTTGCCGGCCAGTGTGCTCAGCAGTTGAGCATTGACCGAGGAACCAAGAGGTCTCTCTCTGGTTTGATTCCTGGTCAGGGCACATGACTGGGTTGTGGGTTTGATCCCCAGTAGAGGGGCATGCAGGGGCATGAATGATGTCACCAATGTTTCTATCGCTCATCAATGTGTCCTCTCTCATTAATGTTTCTATTTCTCTATGCTACCCCCTTCCTCTCTCTCTAAAAATCAATAAAAGCACATTTAAAATAACAAATAGAAAACTGTTTTAAGTCCCTTTATAAATTACCAAGAAAAAGCTTAATGAAATTACTGCACATCTATAATAATAAAAGCATAATATGCTAATTTGACCGGACAGCTGAATGTCCTTCAGGATGTCCTACCAGGCAAAGCAGTGGCGGCTGCGAGGGCCGAGGGCAGGCAGCCACAGAGGCCTGCAGCAGCAGCAACAGCGGGGTGATGGGGGCGGCGCCTTCCCGAGCCAGAGGACATCAGTAGGGCATCCCCTGAGGGGTCCTGGACTGTGAGAGGGGCAGGCCGTGCTGGGGGACCCCCGACCCCAGTGCACGAATTTTTGTGCACCAGGCCTCTTGTGTGTTTATAACAAAAATAACTTGTGTAGGACAAAAACAAGGAGCGCAGCAAGGGTGGCAAAAGGATGTCCAACTGGTAGAAAGATTTGCATCCTAGATTCTATTCCCTTTAGCTTTTTCTGAGTTTGCTTTAGCATTTCATCCTGCCTCTCCTGCATCACCAATTGTTTTCCTCTTTACTAGATGTTTCCCATTAGCATACAAACATGACCCTATTTCTCCCCCCAAAAGGAACAAGAACAACCACAATAAAAGCCCACTCTTGTTCCCATCTCCCCTTTCAATTACATCATCATTCCCTTTCTCTCTAGAGCTACACTTCTCATCATTGTCTACATTCTCTCTCTCCAATTCCCTTCTTTCTATCCTCTCTTAGTGATCAGTAGACTAAATTTCTCTTTATTTAATAAGTTATTTGGTTGTTTTATGGATGCTGCTCTGGACATTGCATAAAAATGAATGTACATTAAAAAACTCACTTGTTTCATCATCTTTATCAGCCATGCAATTGTAAACTCAAACTAAATTGAAAATATGATAAGGATTTTCATTTACAGATTACTTATATTTCTATTTTTCATTTCTGTAAAAACAAAGTAACACTCCACAAACAGAAAAACAAGTTCCATGTGCAATGCCATTTATTTTTAAGCCCTAATTATATTTAAATTACTCTTCAACTCTTACTGCATTAACATAATTGTGTGTCAACTAGCAAGATGTGCTTATTAAATGAGGTATATTTAGAACGTTCTGCAAGTCAATAATGCTTTTTATATATCATTCTGCCAATTATATTTTACTAGAAGAGTTCCTCTTTTTTTTTTTTACTTTTGTTTCCCTGAAAATGTAGCTTTCTGAAGTTTCAACCAAGCTATTAGTCTATTCTTATCCCATAGAAATGGCATTATATGAAGCTCAATTGATTTAATTTTATGTATATCTTAGAAACTATTGGCATGAAGAATAACTTAGTGTAAATATAAGCTTTATATATGCGTCAGCAGATTTTTTGCCAACATTGCAATATAGACTTTTCATACATGACACAATGGTAGACTAAATACAGTAGAATCATTTACTCATGCAGTTGAGACTACAAATTGGAATTCTAAGATAAGAAAGTGGTCTAGTTACTCATGCTTTCATAGAACCAAATGTCTAAATAATTTTGGGTAAACACACAAAACAAATATAAGAAATTTAGAAATGTGTAATTTTATCAGTGTTTAATTTCCCAATAAAATAAACATAAAATCATGTAACATCTTACAGATGGTTTTCACTGTCACCAAGAAAAGCCCTACACAATTTTTTCTACCATGAATGAAAACAACAAACAAACAAGGCAAATAAAACAACTCTGTTATTTTAAAATCTAAAGTGTTTTAACTATGTGGTTATGCTTTAAGTTTTAATTATATGCATTATCAAAGCTGTTTTCATTTTTATTTTTAAATGTTAATTTATTTCCCTCAAGTAAATACTTAATCATAATTTAAAACCACAGGTATATTAAAACATATGCTATAAACAACATTCTCCTACCTCACTCCTTCTCAATTCCTAATCTGCTTCCATAAACCACTTTCAAGTGCTTTTATCTCCTGATATAACTACATAATTATAAAGAATGGGCGTACACTAGTATTTCCTGATATTAACTTGAGACAATGCCTATTACTTCACTACTTCTTACTTTGCTTCCCCTGCTATCATTTTCTTAGTATGGTTAAATAACACATTTTTGTCATCTTAATATTAACTTTATAAATTTTATGTTTTAAGTGCCCACTTACCAGGCCAAATGAAGCAATATACAGTCAATTCTTATTATTAACAATAGTTCTATTCTATAAAGTAGCTGCAAAAACTGAATTAGTAAATATAGACCATTGTAAGCTGCTTGTCATAGCATATTCATCAATTAACAAATATAAAACTTCTTTTATGTATTTCTAAAGACACCTATTTAATAATATTGTTGAATCATTAACCTTAAAGTCACTTCTAACAGCACTTACAGCTTATGTTCGAATGAATAGTACCCAACACCAGCATATTTCTCCTGAGGCCCACCTCAGCCTTTGGAATACTCAACAGCACTTTAACTCTATAATTTGAGCTCATTTGAAACAGTGAAATTACAAACAAAATGTATAAAAATTATAAAATCATTTACATCCATGTGTGGTGGATAATGCTACATAATGGTGAGCTACTTTACATTTTACATTTCTTATCAAATTTATATTCACTGACATCACGCCAATAGCTTGAAATTAGCCATGTTAATTGGATGTACACATGGAAATTGGCAAATCCAATAAACCAGGGCTTTTTTTTTTTTTTATCATCTGGATTTAACAATGAAATGGAGAAATGTTAATAATGCCAAACTCAAAATGTTAGCATCCCTGTAGCATTACATTGTGAATAGTATAACAAACTGAGGAAGCATTAGTCTACCACTTAAAAACATTATGCCATGTACTGATCATGTATCATAGAAATGTACACTTGAAACTATATAATCTTACTAACCAATGTCACCCCCCAAAATTGAGTTTTTTTTAAAAAAGGCTATTATCCAATTTAACAAAGAACTCGGTCACATTATTGTTCAAACATTTAGGTTCCCACATGTGTATATGTAATCATTATTTAACTTTCATCTTATTCATGTAAATGTAAATGTCAATCCCATTCATGTCAGAAATACACCATTGCATCACTAGCAACAACAGACTGTCTAAAGATACTTAAATTTGCAAACATCAACAAAAACATCTCTAAGAATCAAATTACTCTATGGATTTTACAAAAAAGATTACATATTTTATTATTTATTACATATTTGTAAATTATTTTGATAATAAACTTAAGTACACATATACATGTATAAATCTTTAGAGAGCTAGTTATTAACTATTTAGCAGTAATACAGGAACTTTAAAGCTTTCTTCCTTTGATAATGTTGTAATTTTTATAAACCTCATGTTCAAAAATGTGTTTCTCTCATCTACTTTCACTTCTTACTAGTACTTATTCTCTTTGTTCTAGTGGATGTGGTGTTAATATTAGGGTTTTTAATTCTTTACTTTTAATGGAGATTGGTGAGGGATGATAAAAATAAAAATATTTGTTCAGAGCTAGATTTAACTAAGAATCTTATAACCAGTTTAATTTTAACAGACCTCATTCATTCATTTATTCAGTTACTTGACAGATCTTTATTGAGTACCCAAAGTCGATCTGTAAAACAAAGAATCTGCCCTCAAGAAATACAAAACAGAGAAAGGATGGAAGTATGCAAATTACTCTAGTAAAAGGTAAAAAGTGATACATGCCATAAGAGATACAGACACTGTGCCATGAGAAGCTCAGAGAAGGTGGTTATTGACAGCTGGAAGATCATTAAACATCTCATTAAGGATGAAGTGATGTAAGATCTAAATTTGAAAAGATAGGTAGGACTTAGATATGGAGGGAGAAGATACACTGGCCGAAGGCGTTATTGCTTAAATCCGCTTGAATAAAGGCACAGAAATATGCAAAGTTATCTAATGAATTAAATGTTGAGCAGGTCAACATCCTTCATGAATGTGCTTAGAGGAGAGCTATTAATAAACTGATTTTATACTCTCCTTTCCTTGATGATTCAGGAATGTCGGTCCTGAAGTCTTTACTGCTCTAAAGAAAACCTAAATCAAATAAAAATTCAGTGAAAGAATTCATCAGAAAATTGAATATAACTTTAAACACTGGAAGGGCATTTACTTCATGGTCCAAGTCACTCATATATATATATATATATATATACATACACACATACACACACACACACACACACACACACACACACACATACACACACACACACACGCACATATATAGCACATATATAGGTTTGGCAGAGAAACTATTGTTAAAATTTGAATCCATATTCATACTAGATATATATTTTTTAAAATGTATTTGAATGTTGAACTTTAATAAAGTAGCAAGACAAGATTTCATGATTTAGAATGTTGGAGATCTATAGTGTTGAGTTTAAAAGTTCACAAATAGCTTGTTACTGATACCAACTGCTTCCTTGACCGAACGGGTCTGCCCAAGGCCTCACGGTGATGTGTCCTCCCAGTAGCCGCCAGAGGATCATCCCCCAGGCGAGATGCCATGAAGCAAACTCTCCAGTGCCCCATCAACTAGTATCCTGATGTGCTTCAAGACTGACCAAATTATGCTAAGCATTATCTCTAATGATGACTGTTCATGCAGGCCTCAACACTCTTGCATTTTAAAGACATCTCTTTTTTCCCCTTTTAAGATTTCAGTAGAAAGCATTAAAATAGGTTTTAAAAGAGAAACAGATATTACCTTTTAAATAAATATAGTGAGGGAAATTTTTAAAATGATACTTAAAATTAAACCACAAATAATGGAAAAGTGACTAGTATGAATGGTTTAGGGAAGTTATTGCAAATGCCACTCAAGAACTGCAATGGTCTAAAAGTCTGCCTTAGCTGGTTTGGCTCAGTGGATAAAGCTATAGCCTGCAGACTGAAGGGTCCCAATTAAATTCTGGTCAAGGGCATAGGCCCAGTTTGGGGGCTAGATCCCCATTAAGGGGGCATGCAGGAAGCAGCCAATCATCATTGATGCTTCTATCTCTCTCTCCTCTCCTTTCCTCTCTGAAATCAATAAAAATATATATTTTAAAAATAGTATAAAAGTATGATTTTATATTTACTTTTTTAAAAACAATGTATTCCCATTATTTTTCATAGCTTATAAAAAATAGTCATATCCCATTCTATAAACTGTAAATCTTATGAAACCAGATTAATCTAACAAAAACCATCTATATATATAAAAGGCTAAGTGAACATCGCATCTGAAACAACCCAATGAATGACTGAACAGGCTGTGTGGGGTGACCAGGCTGGCAGGGGGGTTAGTGAGGGGCGACCAAATGACTGAGCAGCAGGCTATGTGGGGCTACCAGGGGGGGAGTTGGGGGTGACCAGAGCAGCAATGGGGGGCAGTGAGGGGTGAACAGCCGGCAGAGGGGGGGCAGTGAGGGGCGACCAGGTTGGCGGGAGGGGGCAGTTGGGGGCGACCACGCCGGCAGGTGGTGCAGTAAGGGGCGACCAGGCCGGTGGGGGAGCACTGAGGGACAACCAGGCCGGTGGGGGGGCAGATGGGGGTGACCAGGCCAGTGGGGGGGGGCAGTTTGGGGTGACTATGTCTGCAGAGGGGGCAGTTGGGGTGACCAGGCCAGTGTGGGGGGGGGGCAATTAGGTGTGATCAGACAGGCAGGCAGGTGAGCAGTTAGGAGACAGTGGTCCCAGATTGTGAGAGGGATGTCCGACTGCCGGTTTAGGCTTGATCTGCACCGGATCGGGCCTAAATCGGCAGTCGGACATCCTCCGAGGGGTCCTGGATTGGAGAGGGTGCAGGCTGGGCTGAGGGGACCCCCCATTCATGAATTTTGTGCACCGGGCCTCTAGTTTCATAATAAAAGAAAGCCCATTATCTCAGCAGTTTTAAGCATGACTAACACCGTAGAAGAACAATACCATTCATCCAAAGAAAGGCAAATATATCAAACTGATATTTGGAAATGGTGAAACATTTGTGTCTTGGGCATTATTTAAGCAAAACACATGACTTACTGATTTTAGTATAGTTTCTGCAAAAATATTTTGTCACCGCACAAACAAAAATCCAAAGATGAATTAGATTTTCTATCTAAATTCAAATGTTAACTACTTGCTGTCAAATCACCTGTTGGCATCAGGCTACTGTATGCACCAAGACCTCAATGAAGCCCTCAGTCATGTGTGCAGAGGGCAAAGATATCCTAGACATTTCCATGATCTAGTAGGATCATCCCAACAAAACTTTAAAGGAATTCATTTAAAATAAACTCTTATCTCATCACTACCCAACTTAGTGTGTGATAGTGTCCAGAAAATAGCAAGTGCTCTAAATTGTCAATCATTTCTATGATCCCAGAACAGAACTATGTAGGGTCAGAAAAACAGGAATTTGTTAGGAGATATTGCCATGACTTAAAAGATCAAATATATTTTAGTTCTGTAACATTTTCTGAATACTTATTCTGTTCAAAGTTCTTTTAAAATATATTTCCCCTAAGTGAGGATATTATATCCTGTGAGAAACCAAGTAATTTCATCAGCAAAAATGTGTGTTTTTTTAATGAGAAGAGTCAAGGAAAATTCAATAAATATTAATCAGACTCTGATATTTCTATTGCTCCACTAATATTTAGCAAGGTGTCACCCTGTAATCATAGTCTAAATTATTTTCCCAATGCATTCAGGGTAGTATTATATGTCATAGTTTCCATTCAAATACAATCTTCAGAAAAGTAACAAAATATATAATAGAAATAAAGAGATTTTAATAAAATTGTGTACAGGATAAAATAGAGTATAGGATAAAATAAACACACTATATATGATATAATGCTTTTGGGGTTGTTGAAATTTATCTACTAACTAAAATTTATAAACTTCAAATAAAATGTAAATACATGTGTCACTGAGTCATTGAAAAAGCTTGTTGAAATCTCAGAAAAAATCACAAGCAAACAAATCAATACAGAGTGGGGCAAAAGTAGATTTACAGTTTTTCATGTGGAAATAATACAATAATTAATAAACAATAATATATGAATAAACTCTTTCATATACTCACTACTGTAAAACTACTTTTGTCCTACCCTGTATATAAAGACTATTTAAGTTTGAATGATTCATTTTTCTGGTACATAAATAAAACCTTATATTTCATTGTTTAGATCTCACCATATCAGTAGGCATCACACAACCTAAATTTCTGTTGAAGAATGTGGGGTATTTGTTTGCTAATACATTTTAATGCATTAACAACCAATACTGCAGCCACTAGCTGAACTACATTAGGTACTTAGTATAAGGCAGGGACTGGACTAAATCTTGAACCCACACAAAGTACATTATAAAGTATGTGTTATTAATATTAAAATTTGACAGACCAAGCAATTGAGTCTGAGATGCTAAGTAAGCTACTCAAGTTCACACAGCAAGCAGGCTTGTAATAGAGCAAGAATTTGAATCAAGTCTTTTTTCAATCTACAACTTGAGCTCCTGTTCTCCACACTGTACTCCACAGTTAACATAGGAACAAGACACAGTATTACAACGATTTGTTTCTGGAATTTTTACTATAAGTTAATTAAATTACTCCAAAGCAAGTATCCAAGGCAAGTCTAATGCTTGTTATCCGTGAGTCAGTATGGAATTATAAAAAAAATGGAACACAATTGTTATATTTAATATGATTAATATTTCATTGTTTACAATTGAAATTGGGCAAGTAATATGCAGATTATTTGTACTGTGTTCTGTATTTGTTGCTTACATTGCTGTCCTGGTAACAAATAAATATTTATAGACTTTACTGCAATCAAAACAAAATAGAGTTTCTTTTATGTAGTGTAAAACAGATAGTTCTTTGACCTCTGTCTTTCAAAAATGATAAATTATGCAATTAAAAAAATCAATTTTAAATTCATTTAGTCATTCTTCCCTAAAATATTTGTTGAGTACAGTTATGAGTCAAGCACTATGCAAGGCATAAAAAAGAAACATAATAAATAAAGCCCTTGACAAGAAAAGTACTCTTAAGAAAATAAATGGAACAATGAAATGAGGGCTATAGTAAATATATAAAAATTAAGTGGCAACACTGAGAAGGATGTAACTAACAGCATATAGCGAAACTGAATGAAATTGTTTAGAAACATACATTTTATTTACTCGCTGAAAAGGTTACCAGTTTTCAAGTAAAGTGTAGATTCTTTCAACTATCAAAGTTCAAATATCCTTAAAATTAAGAAGAGATTGAGATGAAAACACCTTACTAGAGTGCCTTTAGTAGATTTAAAATAAAATTCCATTTGGTTTTATTTTATTTTTTTATTGTTTGAAGTATTACAAATAGTGGTACATATGTCTCCTTTTTCCCCCCCATTGGCCTCCCCCCGGCCTCCCTTATCCCCCAGTACATGCCCTCACCTGCCCCCCGCCCAGTGTCTTGTATCCATTGGTTATGCTTATATGCATACATACAAGTCCTTCGGTTGATCTCTTACAGCCCCTCCCCCCCCAACCTCCCCTGCCTTCCTGCTGTAGTTTGGCAGTCTGTTCAATGCTTCTTTGCTTCTGTATCTATTTTTCCCCCATTTCTTTCCTTTAAAAAATCTTGCCTCTGCAGACTATAAATAAACATATAGTGATATGTGCTTATTCATTTATTCAGAGAGCATTTTTTTGGACATTGGTGTGAGCTAGATTATATGTATAATTTAACATATTTTGTTTAATGAGAAATATGTTCCCTGACCACATATATTTGACCAATCCATTGAGTTTTAGTCCCACATTCACATTTTTTTCTTAATGGAGAGAGAAGATGCTAGATGTTAACCCCATATTCTGAGCCTAAAGGAAATATTATCATCATATCACGTAAGCAGAGATCCAACCTATTATTTTTGAAATCAGAAGCCAATCTGGCCAACTGATTGTTTGTTAGTCACTGGGCTAATCTTATTTTATGGACCATTTCTATATCCCATAATATAATCTTAGCTCCTTTAAGATAATCTTTAAAAGGGTATGTTAGAAAAAGAGCATAAAAGAAAGCATGAAAATTGGTTAAATATGAATTTTGAGCAATAATAACAATATGACCCTGAATAAAAAAGATAGGGGATATAGTTCCATGTAAATAATGTGTTTCTGATATGTGAATGATGATGATTCAAGTTCAGTAAAAAAGAGTTATAATAATAAAACTAAAGAGAAAAACAATATAGGACTCAAAAAGTATTTACCTTTTTTCTAAGTATAGTAGAAGCCTACATTACAACAATTCTATACACAGGCAGAGCCTTTTATATTGAACAATCTCTTAACATTTGTCATTCTTGAGACTTGGTTTATTCCAATCTGAAAAGCTTTCTGATTTTTAAAAGTATCTGTATTTCCTAAGTAAGAAATTACCTCAAGCTTGTTTTATACACTTAATCTTTATTTTATATACTTGTTCTTTACCACAGTAAGATAAAAATTGACTATATTAAAACAAAACCAAACAAACAAATATACAAAGAAACTACTAGCACAGCATATGGTTAACTCCTTGGGCATGGGCTTGTGCAAAAAAAAGATGAGGGAACAATAAATAAAACAATACTTACAACTACAGTTGACACTCAGAGACAGGAGTGCTAGAGATGCTCAGAAACACCTGGAAATGTAGTGCCAATTATTGTAGTTGGGAAAAACTGTAGGTTTGTACATGTGTGCACGTTCACGTGCACGCGCGTGCGAACACACACACACACACACACACACACACACACGCACACACGTGTATATTTCCAGAAAGGTTTCTAGACTATGCCCAATTATGGCAATCTACCCCAGGAAGGTCAGACTTAGGAAAGCAGTACGTATTTTTTTTTTTCAGTGCAAATATTTGTGTTCTTTGTAGAATGCTTTTACATGCATACTAAAGTCTATTACAAAAAAAAAAAAAAAAGTATGGGGTACTGAAGGCACTTTTTGTTCATTAGACCAAGTATTTAAATGACTTAGACAAATTTGTATAGCAGCCAGATATATTCATACATGAAGGAGGACTGTTGTGGGTTGTCAGACTTTACCCCTCTGCTATCTTTCCAACGATTTTCCCTCTTTCTGTTGTGAGATCCATGCACTTAAGTTAAGATATGATGTCATAAAGAAACCTCTTTAAATGTAAATACCTTTAGAAGATTCAATTGAAGACACTGGCCACTCAATGTGAACAAGAATGTCAACAACTTGGTTTGTAGGTTTATATGAAGACTATAAATTGAGAGGCACAGTTTATTTTGATGACTAGGTTAAAGGACATTGAAGGATTAGTGAAAAAAAAAATCAAACTCTTTAAATACTTTTTAGAGAGATAAGCATGAAGTGAGTGGCTTGGATTCTAAGCAGAATAGGATTCTGAAATGCATGAGTTAACACCTAAAGATCAGACAGAGAATTGTCAAAGCATTATATAAGAGTCATGTAAGACCTTGCCAATGAGATGCCAATGAAAGGATCTTTCTTAGCATCCAGGACAGTGCAGAATAACCCAGAGTATCCTATAATTGCTTTCCAAGGTTTTAAAAACCAGCTACAATTTAAAAAATTCCTGTAAAAGCAAATCATTGAATATATCCAGATAAAATATGGCCTTCTCTATAAATATTGTCCATATATTAAATTCATAATTACCTTCACTTAACATGGTATCTGGCCTATGATCTATACTCAATATATCTTTTGGGACATATTCAAATAAATTGACTAATAAAATACAATGCATAATTATAAAATTGTTACCTAGGCTGTTTCTTTTTTATTTTTATTGTCTATAGTGAATCAATACCATGATAATAATTTCATTAAAGTCCTAAAATTTGATGTATAGGTATTTTTTGTTTTCTTTTTATTTTAGGGATGGAGGATAAGTGCTGGATGTGTATGATAAATAAGTATAATGACATAAAACATTTTTTCCATAGTATTTCCTATAGTTTAGCAAGCAGTGTGTAAGCTTGTAGTGTTAGGCTAGAGAACTCTACTTTCCAAAAAACAAAAAATATTCCATGTTAGTTGCACCTGGTAAGCTTAGGATGAAATTTGGATTTAAATATGATTTCCAGAACATCCTTGTCCAAGAGAAATTTCATTTTTATAACTGGAATATGCTGGCAATCTAATCATGAATAATTTCAGAGTCACATTTAATAGGATATGCTTCCTGATTAATAACATTCAACAGCTTTATCACATTCCATTATTAGTATACTTGCTCCATGTCTTATATGACCACTTACAAGTCAAAATAAAAAAGAATCAGATATCCTTTTCAGAACACGTATGTGTAACTAACATTGTTCATTATCTGGCTTTTTTCCTGATTTTTTCCCTCTACTAACTTTCAGTGATTTACTACAGTGAACTTTTACAACATGCAGAATGTCTCTTACTTTAGAACTTGGGTTTCAGTCGTATGCTCTCATTTGTCTTGAGACAAATATAGATAATGTGTGCATCAGCAACAGATTTTTCTTTAAACAGACATAAGATTGTTGAAGTCTGTATTTTCGGTACAATAAGAGCAGTGGATAAGGATGCCAGGCCAAAAAGTGAAATAGATGGTTTGCACTGAATTTATCTTTCTATTAAAATGGATGCTGAGTAGTATGCACATCACAAAACTATATTGATCTCCTGCTGAATGCTTTCTTATGATCTACGATTAACTCAGAAGTGAGGCAATCCTTCTGCCAAATCATTTAGCAGTTTTACTCCTCTATTAAATGTTCTGATTACTGTCTTAAAAATGGGCTCATTTTATCACTTTTTGGATATCCCATGTTTCATGGTGCTCAAACCTATGAAACTGGTACTTAAAAAATATTTTAGAAAGAGCCTAGCCGGTGTTGCTCAGTGATTGAGTGTCAACCCATGAACCAGGAGGTCACGGTTCGATTCCTGGTTAGGGCACATGCCCTGATTGGGGGTTTGATCCCTAGCATGAGGCATGCAGGAGGCAGCCAATCAATGATTCTCTCTCACCATTGATGTTTCTATCTTCCCCATTCCCTTCTTCTCTGAAATCAATAAAGCTTATTTTTTTAAAAAAAGCATATGTAATGTTGTGAGTGGTTGTAATTTGCCAAGACTTCACATTGTATCTTCTCTCAAATTCTCACTCTGAACTTTGCAGAAGATGCTTGCCCACTCCTGTTAGCAGGCATAATTCATGTATTATCTGTTCCTTTATTCACTCATTCAACAATCTACCTAATAAAAGAGTAACATGCTAATTGGCTGTACCTTTGCGACTCCCACCAGCCAATCAAGAGTGAGTATGCAAATCAACCCAACAAAGATGGCGGGTTAAATTGCATACGCAGGTGCAGGTGCTGAGTGGCTGGGGGTGGGGCGGGACACTTGTGTCATCGCCATGGCGACGATGTAGGTGTTCCTCAACACCCCAGCTGCTCCAGGCCTCTGGGCAGCATGGGAAGGCGAAAAGGCGGCTCTGGCCCAGAATGGAAAGGCGGCTCCAGGCTGGAGTGAAGGTGGTGCCTACAGCCAGGGGAAGGAAGGCCCATTCTTGCACAAATCTTCGTGCATCGAGCCTCTAGTACTGTATATACTTAACGTGCTGGTCGCTCTATCAGGTCTACAAAGAGAATTGTAGTCTCTAACCTCTAAGGACTATAGTCCAATTGCTATGGAAACTTGAAAGGTATCACTTAGCTGGTTCTTGGGAAGAAGGAAAGTTTCACAGATGAGCTGATATCTCAAGCGGCTCACAGAATAACAAAATATATTGATGGGTGCAATTGACCTAAAGGATTAATACGTAATCTTAGGAAATAATCACATTCTTCTTGTTTAGGGACATTCCAGTGCCTCTTAAGACAAAATAATTACCTTATAAGTTAGAAAATCACATTTTTTAGGAATATATATCTTTCAGTGCTTTTTCAGTCATACCACTGCCATTCTGCTAGTAAGTAAAAATAGCCTTGAATATTTTCTACAGGTAGTATGAAAATGATAGCTAAACACATTTGTTGATAAAATATGACCACATGTAAAATGTGCTTTTAAAAGCTCAAATGTTGTGCCAGAAAACAGTACCAAAGAAAAATTGGTATGCAGAAAAAAATTATTATTCTGTAGAGTGAAGTAATTTTTCCATCACTTTTATAAAGAATAAGGCAATGTACTTTTAGTTCCAAATGGAGAACATTTTTTTAATCCTCAGAAGGATATATTGTAAAATGTTATCATTCAGCTTTTTCAAGATTTTAATTATGAGAGTAATTATGTTGACATAATGTGTGAAATGTTGTGATATTACATTTTTTAATTATTTAGTGATATTGGCAGAGTAGGACACAAGTTACAGATGTGACTATGTTTATGTTTGCTAACAATCCATTGTTAAACATTACTGATTTCTTTATTGAATTTATAGGTGTGACATTGGTTAATAAAATTATACAGGTTTCAGGTGGACAATTCTATGATACATCATCTGTATATTGTATTGTGTGTCCATCACCCCAAGTCAAGTCTCCTTCCACCACCTTTTATCCGCGCTTACACACTCCTTTTCCTCCCCCCACCTCCTCTCCTTGAATTTTTAAATTATATTTAACAACTATAGGCAACTAATTTCCCTTAACTTCCCCTTCTGTTAGGATTCTTACTAATTATAATCATTGGAACTGACTTGAATTTTAAAACTAATATATGTCTTAAATTTTTTTTATTCTTTAAAAATATTTTATTGATTTTTAAAGAGACAGGAAGGGAAAGAAAGAGAGAAAGAAACATGGATGTGAAGGCAAAACATCTATAGGCTGCAGCCTGCATACCCCCTACCAGGAATGAGCCTGCAACCCCACAATCCTGCCACCAGCTAGCCACCTCTCAGTGCAAGGGAAGCCGCCCAACTAATTCAGCCACACCAGCCAAAGCTGTTTGATTCTTTGTCTTACCAAAAAGGTAACTCATGGGTCACTATATTTAAAATGACAAATATCTTGTGTTGTCGTTTTTTAAGGTAAACTTTATTTGATTGAGCATTTGGTTCAAATATTTTTCCGTGTTGAAAAGCAACTGAACTATTAATGTAGCTTTATTTTAATTATGTTTCCATGTATACTGAATCTAATAATTTAAGCTTCCCGCAAGTATATGTCTTAGAGCAAATAAGATACCAAAAGAAAAGGATCTAGTTACAAATGTCTTAGTATATGAAAAAAGCTAGTTATTTTTTATTTTGTTTTATGCTGAAAATTCCATTATGTAGGTATACAAATTAGATAGGGAAGTACAGTTTCGTCTTTGTTTTCTTCAAAAATTCCTATAACTTTTCAAAGCACAAACTCAACCAAGTACCACTGCTGACAGCCAACTTTGACCCTGTCCTTGTGATCTTCTTGGCAACATAATTTGCACCCTGTAGCAATGGAGAGGACTTTCTCCTATGACAAGACCGTGCTCGACACTGGTTAATTAGCACCCAGATGGCAGGGAGGCTGCCCATGTTACCCCCTACCATACAAACGGCACATTTATATGCAGCACATATTGCAAAGTGGAATATTTGCACAAGTCGTATGGCAATAATCAGGTCCTCACTTTTGAAAGTTAGAATAAAAAAGAAGGTAATGATGATGAACTTCAAAGTACAGTGCACTCAAATAATTGGACAAGCTTCATTGAGAAAAGACGAGGCGTAATTTATTGTACCATTCTAATTTAATTCTTAATTCTTGGAAAAGGAAAAGTACATGTGAAATTTATCTGAGAGACTTATGAATTGGCTGTTGACATAAATGTAGCATGGTTTGATACTGAACCAAACAGAGCCGGAATCCGTAGCCTAGAGCAATACATTCTCTGTTTCTTACCCCATATCCGACATAGACAGGATTTGCCCTGAAACCCAGGATGGCTATGAAAAGTTTAAATATTTATGTCCTTATAAGACATATTCCTCAGTTTAAGGAAATGACGGCGGGCATGGGTTCAGAAGTTTTCTCCTGAGCTATAGGTTGCCTTCAGCAAGTAAAAGTAAATAAGAAGGTGGTGGATGTTCATTGAAAACTTGTTTTATAATTCACCTTATTTCAATGCCATATGGATGTCAATAATCAAAACCGGGCAGAGCTTATATAAAATAGGCAACATTTATATCTTGGTCATTTGTGAATATTTCTTTTTTAATGAACTTTCCTACTATCTTCTATCACTAATTAAATTTTAAAAATCCTTAAAAGCAGATATCAGAATGTCAAAAAAATAATATTTATTCGCTTCAAAAATCAGTATTTCAAAACTGTAGTTCTCCTTGAAGATGTGTTTGTTTGGTTTACCCAAGTTGAGGTTGAGTCATCACTAACATTATGAAATATGCTTTGGTGCACTATGCCAAAATAATGTCTGAGCAATTAAACCTAAAAGAACTCTTACTTCACTATTGAAAGCACCAAGTTGATTTTCAGATCATTTATTTTCTAGTTATCTCATTCAAATGCTACAGGGGCATTCCATATTATACAAATGTATTAAGTGTGATCTTTAAACAATTAAGAAAATTAGATTCTTTAGTAGGAATGCATATGACTACTATTCCTCTTTCATTTATTTTTTTTTTTTTTACTCTAATAAGACCAGACCGACCTTTCTATAGGTTTTCTGGAACAGTCGTTGGGACTGACTATATTTTCATGCTTCCCTGGCAATGACACTTTTCACTTTGAAGATGTCAAATGAGGAGAGGAAGCATCACATAATTTAGGAGTGAGAATGAATGCGAGCGCTGAGCACTGGCCATCCTTGAAGCAGAAAACGTAATGTGCATTCCAGACAAGAAGTCCACTGCAGCGGGCAAGGACATGGGACCACAGCCAGGTCTTACATTTACCTTTCATAATTCTTTAAAAGATCACACCACACCAACCCCTTTTGGAAGGAAACGTAGTACTAATGGAATGGATATTACTTTTCCTTCCCCCGTCTTCCCCCCGCTTTTTTTTTTTTTTCAGTTCACAATGATTATTTTCAGCCACTTTTTAGGAAATGTATTGTCATTGTTACACTTTGTGCAAAGTACAATCCTGACATCTGACTAAAATTTTAGTAGGTGGCTTTGAGAAGTAAAACCAAAAACAGCATGTTGATGAAACAAATTGTGGGTACCCCACTGCGTTATTATAAAACAACGTTGTTTAGAATATATTTGTAGGTAAAAAATCAGATTTCATGAAAAGTCCTTAGCATGCTCCCTTCAGTGGTGCTCACCCAGGCAGGGCAGGAGCCTGAAGAGGGACCCCTAGGTGGGGCAGGCATCTGGAGGAGGTGGGCAGCTGTGGGGACAGGCACAAAATGCCTTGCAGTTCCCTGGACGCTTCTCTCACACAAAGCAAAAGCCCCAAGACATAGGGGAGAAATGGTAAGATGCAATGGAGCTGAGGGAAGGCGGCAGGGGGCGGGGGGGGAGGAAACAACACAAGAAAACCTCTAGGCTCATGGGAAGCACAGAAAACCATCCTGGATCTAAGATCCTATACTTACTCAAAACGTCAGTCTATCACTGGGGGAGAAACAGAAACTCGCATGCAAGGTCAAGGACAACAACAGATAGAAAGCAGAGAGTTTGACAGCCACGCAGAGGAGTAGCAGGCATGCTTAGAACTTTCTGCCCAGAGCCCAGAGTGCAAGTCTTTCTCAAAACTGTGACTTGGCCAGGACAATAGAGAACCCCTATTTCTCCAATCAGGCCTAGCATGTGATACCAAGCAACAGCGATCTACTGCTGGAGAAGGGAAGAATATTCACAGGTCCTCCCAAGCCCCTGGCGGTATAGACCTGCAGGGATGGTAGCGAGTTGAAGGCAGAAGGATTAGTACTGAAAAAAACAAAAACAAGAACAACAACAACAACAACAAAAAACAACAACCCTCCATCATCTCAGCTTAAACACCAAGTAAAGGTGGTCTGTCTCCAGAGGAATTTCAAACCTGCAGTGTGCCACCCAGGAACAGCAATGTTAAAACCCAAACCCGGTCAACTCCTGACCAGAGTGACTCCACGCCCCCCAACACCGGAGTAAACTATGGACATTGGATGATGATGTATCAGTGTTGGTTCATCAACTGTAACAAAAATGTACCACTCTGGTGTGGGATGCTGATGGTGCAGGAAGCTGTTCGTGTGAAGGGGAAGGAGGGTAGGTATATGGATCTCTCACTCTATTCTCTGCTCAATTTTGCTGTGAACCTAAATCTGCTCTCAAAAGTAAAGTCTATTTTAAAAAGAATTTCAAAATTGACCACATATCTAAGAAACAGCGGCGTCTGAGTTGGCAGGATAGGAGTCGTCAGAAATTAACGCTCTTAATGTCCTAATCTTACATGTAATTTTTCTTGTCTGACGCCCTGTCATCTCAGAAGTGGGTCTTTTCTGGTTGAGTTTTACACTGCATCTCTTACCACGGTATATGCTCATTAACAATCTGGGTCTATGCTTATTAACAATTTGTAGCTCCGAACACATTGCCGTACTAAAAATATTTAATGCAAGAGGAAATTCAAAATTGCCAATGATAGAGCCACTGTAAAAAGAACGTATTCTTCCAACAAATGTCTTCAACAAACAACCTGCCAGACTCGTTACTATTTTAAAAACAAAATATGTTCCAGTATGTTCCAAACAGTTACGTGATGTGAAGTTTTCAAAGTCAAATAAGAAATCCAATCATTCAAATTGTTCTTCTGCATGCTGCCAAACATCTACATACAAGACTGAATGACTCACTTATCATCAGAGTGGTTAAAACCATCTAACATAATCACTCACATTTGTGCTGCGCTTTATAATTCACATAATGCTTTACACACCTCATCTCATCTGGGTCTCAGGATAACCTGGCAATATCTAACAATTAAGCCTATCTCTTAAGTGAAGAAACTGAAGTTTGGAACGAATAGGTCCGTCTGCTAACTCCACATTACATCACAAACTGGAGATGGGCTCCTTGAAGAACAAGCCACCAGAGGAACAGCCCCCATTGAGTCTAGAGGCCAAGGTCTCAATTTGTTTACTATTTCCACCAAAGACACACTTTTATGTGTCTGTGTGCAGGTGAAGGGAGTTTTGGAAAAAGGAGACAATAGTGAATAAACTTAGCATAATGAGCGCTTTTAGGAAACCTGCCTCTGATTCACACGGTTTTTAGTAAAAGGAGAAATCTACAAAAGATAATATAGACATCAAAGTACCGAGTGTCCATAATGTGAAGGCTCATTGTGTTCCTGACATTCTGTTTTACTACGTCTGAGCTGGGAGAACAATGTTGAAAGCTTTCCTCTCCCTCTGTGTGCAGCGTTCTAAAGGGCAGTCATTTCCACAGAAGAGGAAAGACATGCTTGTGTCTGGCACTTTGCCATTATTAATTTGTCCCAGGACAGTTTTCTATCAAGTGTTTTGTTTTCTTTTTCAATAGGTATAACCACATCTGCACAGTTAGCAATTGTTTTTGCAATATTAGCCAGCAAAAAGAATCTTGGTCTAATATGGAGTTCCATTTCTACCTATTTACATTGTCAATGGACACAGCTGGCTCAGAGCACAAACCCTTCAAAAACTATTCCTATTTTCACACTAAAATTATGAAATATATATGAGTGGTTTATTATATTCTCAGCAATCTCATGTTTGTTTCTTGGGTGATTTCTAATAGCATAAAATGTGTGTTTTTTTTTTCTCTCTCTTCTCCTTCATGTAAGTACCTCAATGCAAAAGAATTCCTAACGGTGTATATTTTTAGTTGACAACAAAAATGATGATGTGTTTGTCCTGCAAAAAAGTGAGATACTAAGAAATCTGATGTTTACTTAAAATGTTTCTCCAAATTACTATAAATACTTCAGAAATAATGCTTGTCAAAATTTGTCTGGAGCTCTTTGTACGTAGCTGTGTTTCCCCTCCTCACGCTGTTAGGGGAGGAATCAGGACAAAAGTTGAAAGATTTTCTATAACTGTTAAATATTTAATTATATTGAACCTGGCATTTAAGTATGGATTTTGATGACTTTGAGAGAGCCATTAAAAAACTGGAAACACAGCTATAAATTCTATCAAACTATTGACCAATAGGCTTACCAGCATATCTTAGGCATACAGTATTCTCTCTGGGCCTAGTTTCCAGAAAAAAGGATAAACTTAAGTATCTCAAATGCATAACATCTTCTATTTAGGGAATAATTTACTACAAACGCCAATACAGAAAGTGCTAGGTCAAATAAATAAAAATCCATATGTTGCTTGTGATGGTTTTGTAATGTGTTAAATTGGCTAAGTTACAATCCCCACTTAATCAAATACTAATCTAGGTGTTGCCAGGAAGGTATCGTGTAGATGTAATTAAAGTCCATAAGCAGTTGACTTTGACTAGGGAGATTATTTTCAATAATCTGGTAGGACCAATTCAATCAATTGAACAGCATCGCTGAGGACTCCCTGAGAAAATAAATCCCCCCTGTGGACAGAAGTTCCAGCCAATGCCTGAAAGTTCTAGTCTGCCCTTCCTGACAGCACACCCCATAGATTTCAGACTTACCTAACCATCCCCCATAATCAAGTGAGCTAATATTTTGCAATACATTTCCTACTGGGTTTAATTCTCTGGCTGAATACTAGCACATGGCCCTAGGAGTAAAATTCAGGCAAAGTATAGAGTCAATGAATTTTATCATGCTTTTAGCTTTTAGCTTTAGAATTATGGGGCATTTTTGTTTTCTGAAATGGTTTCATATTATTTGTATGTTACTTGAAATAAAATAAAATAATATGGTTATTGAATCTATGGCAAGGAGACTGGAAAGCCATACATATCTATTGGTTCTAGACACAGGGACAGGTAGGAATATGCAATTTCATTTTGAAGTATTTCAGAGCAAATGGTGTCATTCTCAGTGAATAATGTCTTGGTGAAGTAAAGGAAGTAACTAAAACAATCTAGGTTATAGTTAAGAATATGTGGATATTCCTTGACAGAGCAGGGATCAACATGGATTAGTAACAATTCTTAGGAGGGTCAAGAGGAGAAAGATGATTTGGCCTTCAGAAATTCTGATTCAGACTGCCTGTAGTAGAGCAAAGAAATTCTATTTTTAAGCAAATGCCATTGGTGATTCTGATGCAAGCGGTGCAATGATTATACTTGAAGAATCACAGTATCATAGCCTCTGGTTTTATATCTGAGTTACAAGAAAAAGCCTGCAGATTGCACTAATTTTTTGACAATTTTTTCATACAAGTGCTATTGCTCTTGGTCATTATTTTCACTTTCCTTTACTTTCCTAGAAATACACTTTGTAGTCTCATCATAAACTACACAGTCTATTCATTTGGATTATGGCAGTTTTAACAAACAAAAGAGCTAGAGAATGGAGTAAACCTTTAATGAAATGCCAAGATGGTTTTACCTATCCATAAATTAAAAACAGTACAATGTTTGAGGATACAGAGTAATAACAGCACATTAGCAAATCCTGCTGGTTTTTTTTCAATCATCTATGAATGACTAGTAGGTAAAAATAAATTTTTTTTTTAATCAAATCAAATGCCAGGCAGATCATGAAGTCATTTCTAATCCATCCATATTAGGCTACTGAGAATTATCAGTAAAGCTAAAGCTACATTTAGGAAGAGATTAAAGGAGAATTCTAATAAATAAATCAAAAATTAAACAAGTAAAAGGAGGCAATCCTAAAGACTTTTCTAGACATCTATGTCCCAATAAAGCTACGTGGGAAGGTAAAGAATAGATGAACCCCACAAACAGCTCCAGGAAAGCACTTTATCTTTAGTAACTGTATGAAGGCAGTTTTAGTAACAACAAAACAATTAAAAAACAAACAAGCCAAGACAACTTTATCCAGTGTTTTGTTGTTGTTGTTTTTTCCTTATCAGTCAAAATACCTTTTCTTTATTTTTTAATAAAAAGGATTAAAAAAATCAGCCTCAATAACATCTAACAGACTGGTTCAGAAATGCATAGCCACTGACTTAGAGGCTTTAATGTTTACATTTTTCATATTCTTTCCCAGATAATCAAATATTTCTTATTGCCAAGCCTTCTTGAACCTTTTATCTACCTAATTAAAAACAGATACATGGATTATCCACAGAAGGCATATTAATTTGGACTACACATATTTTTAGCATAGTAATTTCAATGAAGTATTATGATGGGGTAGTAGACACACGTATATTTGATAGATTTCCTAAAAATAGGTATGTATTTAAAATGCTTAATTTGACAAGGAATGTCAAAAACCTTAATAACTATATTTTGTTTTTGAGTCTGTATATACTTAACAATATATACAAGCGACACACATGAAAATATCATTTTATTCCCTCCCACCCTTTTCTATATGCCAAGTGGCAGGTCCCTCCTATGCTGCCTCCCCCGCCCCACTGTTTCCCCTGAAACACCCTCACATTCACTATGGAGACATACATTTCCAATTTTCTTTTTCTCAGCTTCTACTGTACCTAATTTAGGCAACAAATGATTTAAATGATAATAGAGTGTAAGTTTTATTTGTCTTTCAACAGAGAATTATAATCTAAGGGGAAATGCTTTCCATTTGCATTTTCATATTGTTTTTCTATATTATTTAATGTTGGTACTGCTTCTGTAAAATACCTAATACTGTCATAGAAGGACCTCACAATATTTAATTACAAACAAGAGGAGCCTCAATAAACAAACAGATATATATATTATTTATTTATTTCAGAGAGGAAGGAAGAGGGAGAGAGAGATAGGAACATCAATGATGAGAGAGACTCCTGCACACCCCACACTAGGAATCCAGCCCACAATCCCAGCACATGCCCTGACCCCTGTTCAGGATTCAAACCATGACCTCCTGGTTCATAGGTTGACACTCAACCACTGAGACACACTGGCTGGACCTTTAAAACAAACAAACAAACAAACAAACAAACAAACAGTTATGTTTAACTACATAAAGAAGCTGGACAACTTTGGACTATTTTAAGAGCTTTCATATATTGTATACAAATAACAAGTATATTTATACACTCAAAATGCCTATTTTTTGAAATATATGAAGGGAGAAAAACTGCTATAATCCTGAATTTCTAGAATAACTTCTTAACACATTGCGGACCAATAGTTTTATTGCTAGCTTTACCCAGTGGCCAGAAACGTTTCTATTGAATGAGTACAAGAAACCTTTTACATAAATGTTAAAGGCATGCTTTAAAATTAAATACCCATTGCATTTTGAAGTTATTTATTACATGTTCTTACAAGCTAATATATTTTTAAAGTATGCTACTTGTAAAACACTATGTAATATGAAGCGAGAATTCTCTTGATCCGTCCTCAATGTGTTAGGTATATGTGTTCATGAAGTAGCATGCAAATTAGACTTTTCAGATGTTATAGAACCTATTAGTCCAGAAAAATAACACAGACCTTAGATGTAATCTTTTAATGTTCATTATATAAAGTTCATCTTTCTTTGAACATAAAGAATATTCTTTGTATTAGCATTGTTTTTTTTTTATGACTCGATGGGAGATGTTCTTTTCTGTTAGGATCCTGAGGATTTTGAATCTGACACATTGTACTTCTGTGACTTCTACCATTGGAAGAATTCCTCAGAGAACCAGAACTCATCATTTTAAACTGCATTAAGTGAAAATTGAAAGTTTTGTTTTAGATAACAGTACTAATGAAATGAATAATTTACTGGCACAACACTATTGTCAGATGGCATCTGCAAGTTCCATAATGTGAACGAGTTCACTTCAAGTTGAAGATATTAAACACAGTAACATTTTGCCATGAATTTCATTTCCAAAGTCAAAAGGGCCCTGGAATAGCCCAAATATAAATATGTTTTACATTTACATTGCGATATTGGAAGCTAATGAACACAAACAGAGTAAATGATGTATTTCAAGATATGGGAATTAGTATGTCATAAATTTTAATATGAAGAGAATGCTTTCATTTGTTCATCCAACCAGTGATAGAAATAGATGTACATTGTGTAATAATTAACTCAATTTTCTAGTAATTAATTCCCTTGTCCCCAGTCTACTGCTCTGTCCATTAAAATCCATGGTTAACAGTTGAAGTAATATAATTTGTAAGTCTATATTTAACAGATTTACTTTAGGTTTTTCCTATCCCTTTAATTTTAGTACTAAACAAAAATGTTTGTGTTTAAGAGTTCCCCCCCCAATATTAAAAGGACATCTCTTTAGGCCTGATGGTAAAAAATATAAACCTGTACAGGTTGTTTCTCCCCTCAGACATAAACCAATCAGTTATGAAGCAATTTGTAAGCATGGGTATAAAATAAAGTGTAGGGAAGTGGCTAAGGAATGGTTTGGGAGTCTTTGAAATGTTTAAGCTTCCAAGACTGAGATATCATCTAGTTTGCTGAAAGGCTGAACATGGAAGCTGAAGAGAAGGAAACATTTTAAGACCAGGATGCTTGGCCTATCCCTAAAGTAGCAGTTAAGTTTGAGAAGTTAGATTCATTTTGAAATCTATAATAAAACAGTATCTTCTTTGCATAATTTGAACATTTTCTCCCAAGAGACAATGACTTGTCATCATTCCATGAGCATCTGGCTATTTCTTAGTATCTGATGAGATCTTCCTTTTCTTGTTTTGATGAGCTGACAGGATATGCATTAGGCCAAAGTACAAATAAAGTCATTATCAATCTGTATGTGCGGTGGCAGATGTCTCTATTCATCACTATTGCTACAGCTTTACATGACAATCAAACGTGCATTTTTTAAACCATTTTCTGTACTGAAGGTGACAGTGTAAAATTTCAATCTCGAAAAAGTAACAGGGTTTTCTAATGAGATACATGCATCTGCAAATGAAATAATCTATCACATTCTGATATTTTATAGTTATGTGTAAAAAGTTGGAGAACATGAAATTCCTAGATGAAACCCAGCATCTCAGTTAATTAGGAAGGATATAAAATGAACTATTAAAAACCATGAATTGATGCTACATCAGTAATCTACAGTTTCAAAGAAAAACAGACAGTGTTTAAGAAAAACTTTAGGGGAGATTTTAAATAAACATTAACATGAAAATTTATTATTATATACCATTTACTAAGTATAAATTTATATCTTTGGAGAATAATGAGACTATTTTGTGCAAACCAACAGTTAATTATGCCATGCAAGAAACATATTGAGTGATAACATATTCAAATGTATTATGCTCCACACAGAGCCTATACTCAACTAGTTTTATGTCTGAAGCTTGTTAACATAATTTATATCAACTTGTTGCTATATTTTTATTAGTAATAAAATAATTATAAATAAAATATGTACTAAATTAGTAATAAACAATCATATTTATATTTGTGGATGTGTATTTAAACAAGATAATGGTGGTATAATTACTATTCTCCTCTTAATTCACAATTTGCTTAGAATTGCAAGTTCTCATGTCTATTTTCTCCTTACATTATTTTATACCTATTCAGCCTGTTTTATGCCAAGACTTAAAAAAAAACACCAGGATTTCCGATTGCTTAACTACAGGAAAAAGTTCCTCAGGAGTTTTCTACCTTGGCACGCCTCAGAGGGTAGACAGTCATAACTCTCAATCTACATTTTCCAAAGACTTATAAAGGCCAGGAATAAGTAGATTGGTACTAAAATAAAACAATAATTAATTCCTAATCTTGCAAAAATATCTCTTTCACATACTCAACATTTTGATTCCAAGTTATGTCTAGGTTTCATATTTATAATACATAACACAGAATCTACTGATAGGTATATTTTGTAAACACTAAGATAACAGAGTATATTTTCAGACTTCTCATAAAATGAATGTTTTCCTATTGGTATTTGCCTGATCTACATTTGCCCTATAATTTTTAAAGGGCTCAGAACAGTGCCTGGAATAGATGCCATTATAAATGCTTGTTAAACACAATATAATAACCATCTGCCATCTGAATTACTTTCTCAAGCAGGCCTATTAGTATGAAGTCCAAAATATTAAAATGTGTACATAGACAAATCTCCTCTCCTATCTTACAGAAAGCAAAGTTGGGGAATTTATTGGCTTCTTATCAAGCAAAACCACCTGGAACTAAAAATTTCCAAATATAATATGTAAGTACACTTACTTTTATAAAATATCACTTGGATATTAATAGTAAAAAATATCAATTCAATTCAGCAAATATTTATTGAAGGCCCCTATGTTGAAAATATTTTATTGGTAGCTTTAAGTAATACTTAACTGAAAAGATGAGGTCCCTTTCTATGGTATAGAATAGTAACAATTATAGGCTGTCTTAATTCATAATGAAATAGTGATTTTTTAAATACTTAAAATTATATAGTGATTCATTACAATAAACTAAATTGGATTTTCATATTTTACTTAGATTGCCCTATATATAATTCGATCTATTTACCTACCTATCTACTTATCTACCTACCGACATATATCTATCTATCTATGAAGGGAGAAATCACCTGAGGGGAAAAAAGTGTCATACAGGGCAATAGGAAGTTTATTCATAATTTGAGGCTCTAAGCTCTGCAATATTTAAATATCTTGCTCCTCTAAATCAAGTAGTGTCAAGCTCTCACAGAAAATAAAAGTTCAGTTACTACCAAAATTAGACATAGTTAATTATTTAAAATGACAACCAACATCCTAAAGTGCCATACATTATTTAAGATTTCCAATTGAATAGTACTTTGATTCTAATAAAAAACGTGTTTAATGTTTGCATATTGCTTCCCAGGAAAAGAAACCAATATAGCAGTAACAATCACCCTCAGAAAGTCATACTGTGAATAAAAGACCCAGTATCCAACCTACCCGTGGGCAACTGGTGACATGGAGAAATTATACCTTCAGTACCATATTACTCTCCCTAAGGGTTCTTCTGTTTTCTATTCACTGCCTTTCTTCTTCCTTGCTTCCTCCCCTTTCTTCTCAACAGTAATCTTATAACTTCTCTGGTCCTCAACTTAAACTTTAACTATAAAAGTAATTGAAACTGCATAAAGCTGTATGTTTCTGTCAATTGTCTTCTCCTGCCTTTATTGTTTGCTCCCACATAAGACAGGTGCTAACTTAAAGTCATTGTATTTGAGTTCATCTCTTTTTAATTCCAGATCCCTCACTGTTTGCATATGAGATGGATGGATAAAATGTTCCGTTTCAAATGAGACAGGCAAGGTCTGCATAGCCTTAATTAATGAAGTTTTCCCCACCCACCTTCTCATATACCCAAGTCTGAAATTCACTGGTCTTTACTAAGGTGTGCTTAGGTCTGATCATAGTTTGGCACAACTCTTCTATACAGCCTGAGAGCTTAGTATCTTAATTACTCATCTGTTTTGAAGTTATGATCTAGAAATTTATTTTATTTTTTTGGAAGGCAATACCATAATAGTCTTTGCTATTATTAATCACATTGTAGTACCTATGTGGTATACCAACTGTGTTAGGTCAATGACTGAAGTCTGAAGCAAATGCACATTCCCTCAACATAGCACTATGTCGGGTGCAGGTTACTTAAGGGTCTGGGTTTTGTACCATATTCAAAAATCTGAATCCATTCCTTGTATTCAGAATTTGATCTCTTCTTTTTGAGCACATTGTGCTCAAAATAGTTCCAGAATTACTCTTCATATTCAAATTAGCCAGTCATATAGAGAGCATAAAACTGGCCAGGTATGAACACTGGCTCTCTAATGGACTAGGTCTGTGACCTTGAGAAAGTTACCTAACCACACGATGCCTTAGTTTCCTTATTCAATACATGGGGGCTACTTAATAGTATCTGCTTCATAAGAATGATATATCAATTAAAAAGTTAATTGATCAGACCTTCAAACCTCAGAGAGAAGGTAGGAGAGGGTGGGGGTAAGGGGGAGAGATCAACCAAAGGACTTGTATGCATGCATATAAGCCTAACCAATGGACACAGACAGCAGGGGGGTGAGGCATGAGTGGGGGGTTGTAGGGGCATTGGAGCGATAAGGACACATATGTAATACCTTAATCAATAAAGAAAAAAAATTTTAAAAAAGTTAATGTATGTCAAACACTTAAAATCATATCTGGTATGCAACAATCTCTAAAAAAGAATTAGCTTTTATTATATATTCCATTTTCTCAGGATATTCTTTTCTGATAATCATTATCTGAGCCACAAAGAAGGATGCCAAGAGAAGTAATGTCCAGAATTGTGGCAGGATTACAACAGAAGTGTCATTCTTAAGGAAATCACTTGAGTCAGGAACTGCCGTAATCTAAACTCACATTGTAACAGGTCTTGCTCAACTGTTTCTACATTTTCCTTATAAAAAAATATCCAAAACTTATATATAATTTATATTGCTTCCATCTAGTCTTCTTGAATTCACTTACCTCCAAGGATCACCAAAGTTGTTCAGATTTTTTTTTTGTAATGTTACTGACAATGTATGACTTGCAATTAGTTTAAAATTCTCTTTCATGGACATTTAAAAAGTTTTCAAAAGTATTTTGGGGAGCAACGTGATATTACATGTTTTATTTTACCAAGATAAAACTTTTAAATAGGTGTGAAGCTGAAACAATAAAATAAAGTATACATTTTATGCCACTAAGTCTAAAAACTATATAGAAAAACATCCTATACAACAAAAGGCTAATAGGCAAATTGTCCCTTCAACCGGGATTTCGACCAGGGGGCAGGGCTGGCTGGCCAACTGCCTGTGGCCCCTCCCCCTGAATGGCCCAGCCCAATCAGCCCTGATTGGGGAGGTCTGGCCAGACCCTACCCATGTATGAATTCGTGCACCGGGTCTCTAGATAAATAATAAAAAACTAAAATATCTAGCATACTAGGAAATACTTTTATAAGATACAAGATAGGCAAAAGGTAATAGCTTTAATATTATAACTTGCATATTATTTTAAAAGGCAAAATATAAACATATACAAATATATGAATGAGAAAAATGATGGAAGAATACATACAGGAAAGGAAGGGGTAGTCAAAACAACAAAGCGAGAAAAAGGAATAAAATGTATCCAATTTAGAAATAAAGAGGTAAAAAAATCTTTTTTTTTTTTTAGAAGACATGATCCTATACATAGTAAATCCCAAAGAATCCACAAAATACAGTTAATCCAGTTGTTAATGATTGGTTCGTCCTGAAACCCAAACTGTGGACTACAGGATTTCTGGTGAGAGAGGAGCATGAAGCAGTAGACTCAATACTTAAAAAAAAAAAGTAAAAAGCAGATTGTGATAACATTAATCTGCACTTGTGATGAGAGAGAGAGAGTGAGAAAGAGAGAAACACTGGGGAGAAATATTCTTGTAGAGTAACAAGTTTAGTTTATTTAACAGATTGAAAAATAATGTTGAAAACCAGTGAGGCCACACTGAAAAAAAAAAAAAAGTGGAATGACAAACTAGAATTTGGAGTTCATTCTGTCAACAGAAGTAAACATGAAAGATTGGAGGCATGGGAATACTTCTATTATTAACTTCCAATTGTATGAAGTTAATGATATATAAACAAAACCTGTACCTACTAAGTGGGTGGTAAATGAACTGTGTGAATTGATCAGATCCAGATGTATGTAATTCTCATTTTTCCTTTAGCCATAGGCAGTCTGTATTATGTGGGGCTCCTGTCATATAGTTTAAGCACTTGTTTTAAGTTTTGAATATCTTTGGAGAGTTCAATCATTTAAATTTATTGCAGATGAATTAAGCAAATCTTTAATCTCAACTATCTTAATATTGACTTGGGCTATTATAACATTCCTTGTGTGAAGCATTATACTGCTGTTTTTCTACAAATGGTAATGCCTCTTTATAGATGTATTGCCCATTATGTGAGTGTATAGCTGTCACCCAGGGTGAACTGAAGATTTCTACAAGTACTTCCCAGTTGTCTGTTAGATGAGAGCCATATAATAACTGCTTCTTAATAGAATTCTAAGTGCAAAGAAAATCAATTGTGTTCATACCATCCAGCACCCACATTTTAATAACCTAAGTTAAAATGACATACATACAAAGTTTCCCATTTACTACTTCAACTTAAAATGGCCTATTTTAATAAGTCAGATGCAGGTACTTGCAAAGAGATGAATCATTTTACTAATTGGAATTATTATTAAAATCCCCAGATTTAATTGCAAATTCATACATACATGGCTTTTCACTCTTACTTAAGCGGTGACATGTAAGTGGTCAAAAAGGCGCTAGAGGGATAATGTCTCAGTAATACTAATAAACTGCAAAGACCTTGTAGGAGAGACTAATTAGTCATTTTGCCTTCCTCCCGGGCACCAAGCTTACCTACATTTATCTGCTTTCCTTGTTACTTGGTATGATAATCCTATATAATAAAAAGCTAATATGCAAATAGACAAAACAGCAGAACAACCGGATCAACTGAACAACCAAACAACCGGTCGCTATAATGTGCGCTGCTCACACCCACTGAGGGTGCTGGCTTCACCTGCACCCGCTGCTGGCGCCAGCCCCAATTGCTCCACGCTGTCAGTGGGTGGGAGCAGCAGCAGAGAAAGCAGGGCTGCCAGCAGACAGGGGAGGGGGAGGGGGGCGCGGTGGGAGGGGTAGGGGGGGCATGGAGGATGGGCTGAGACCTGCCACTGTGCCTACCACAGTCCTGCGGCCCACAGTTCCATTCAAGGTGCACAAATTCATGCACTGGGCCCCTAGTATGATAATAATCAAATATGAGCAGAAGTGGTACTAACTTTAGGCCTGGCCCACAAACATTTCCTAATTCAATCCTCCCCTCATTCTCTTTGTCCTTTCTGTAGTTGAATGGACAGGACTTACAGAAATTAGATAAGAGTATTGTGGATAGGAAAAAAGATGCTAGATCCCAGAACAACTCTGCAGATAACAGTACTGTACCCACTCCAAGAAATAAACATTGATTATGTTAAGCACTAAAATTAAGGGGTTGCCTTTTATAGTAGTTAGCTGGTCCTGACCAATTCACTACTGCAAGTTTAAGGGTGTATCTTTATTCACTTTCTTTTCCCTGAATCTAGAAATGTGCCTTGGATTTAAGGAGGCACTGGGTAAAGTTTGATTTAAAATGATGACTAGCCCTCGCTGGTTTGGCTCAGTGGATGGCACATCAGCCTGTGGACTGAAGGTCCCGGATTCAATTCCAGTCAAGGGCACATGTCTGGATTGTGGACTCGATCCCCAGTATGGGGTGTACAGGAGGCAGTCGATCAATGATTCTCTCTCATCATTGATGTTTCTATCTCTGACTCCCTCTCCCTTCCTCTCTGATATCAATAAATATATACAATATATATATATGTGTGTGTGTGTGTATATATATATATAGTATTTATATATAAATATTATATTAATATATAATTTATATTATATATTATATTAATATATATTATATTATTTAATATATATTTATATTATATAAATATATTATATTAATATATTAATATTATATTTATATATATTAATATATTTATTATTAATATATTAATATTTTTTTTAAGTGAAGACTAATCCTTTGAGCCAAAATCTGCTTTTATTGTGAAGTTGGGATGGGCAATGTCTCAGTTTCCTTCCAAAGCCAAGATTCTGTGATTATTCCATGAGTTGAGGATTCTAATTATTCTATTTTTTTTATAGGGGGAGAGGGAGCTGTTTTATGGAAGCTTTCCTAAGCATACTTTATTTATTCAGTATAGATGTCATTGTGCACATAGAAAATATTTTTTTACGTCTTATACATTTCAATGCTAAATTTTCTTGTTTAATACAGAGTGGGCTGTAATAATATTAGAATGTAGAAATAGGAAATAGATAGTTCTTGCCTTAAAATGACCTTATAAACAAACTAGAAATAAATGTAAACAGAATAATAAACTTCAGCCTGAAAGTATTAATCCCTTACTTTCAAATAGCAATCATCTTAGAAACCAATAATTGATTATCAAGAAATCACTGTCAGGTGACCTTTAAAGAACTGAGGTATGGGAACCATTCATTAATTATGATGCTAATATATATTGATTTATTGCTTTAACCTTGAAATACTAAAATAATAATTATCATATCATTAGGAGGGAAAATATAGAAATCATTTCACTTACCCCATACTTTCAGAGTAAAGAAGATAAAATGAGACCTGCTATCAACATTTACTTAAATTCAACTTTAAGTATACTTTTAAAAAGAGTTGATTTTGTAGCACTGTTATCAAGATATATCCCTTCTTTTTGGCCTTTGCAGCTTTCTATTCAAAATCTTTGAAAAGGGCCGATGAATATTTTGCCAAGAATCAACTTAGTATTTGTATACATAACTTTTTTGTTGCTTCTTTAAGGATCAATTTTTTATGACACTTAATCCTTGGAGTTTTTGAGGTAGGGATAAGTTAGCTTACTTTATAACTGCAACTAAAATATTAGCTTACCATTGTTAGAGAGTGAAAGACAACAGCACTTCCAGTAAAATCCCCAGTCATATATGAAAAGTAACATATATAATGTATGCTATACACTGAGTGGCCAGATTATTATGATCTCTGAATGCATAATAACCTGGCCACTAAGTGTGTGTGTGTGTGTGTGTGTGTGTGTGTGTGTGTGTGTGTGTGTGTATGCAGGAGAGAAAAGTTGGGGGTGACCAGGCCTGCAGGGGAGGGAATTTGGGGGCATTAATCAGGCTGGCAGGGGAGTGGTTAGGGGGTGATCAGGCTGGCAGGCAGAAGTGGTTAGGGGCAATCAGGCAGGCAGGCAGGCAAGCAGTTGGGAGCCAGCAGTCCTGGATTGTGAGAGGGATCCCAGATTAGAGAGGGTGCAGGCTGGGCTTAGGGACACACCCCTATATATACTAGAGGCCCGATGCATGAATTCGTGCATGGGTGGGGTCTTGCCAGCCTGGCTAGGGCGAGGGGACATGGGTGGTTGGCCGGCCTGCCTGCTGGTTGAACTCCTGGTCGAGGGGACAATCTGCATATTAGCCTTTTATTATATAGATATACACTGAGTGGCCAGATTATTATGCGTTCAGAGATCATAATAATCTGGCCACTCAGTGTATATGCTAATACATACATGTTGCATGTCAAATGCATGTTAATTGAATGTTATGCATGTTATGTTAATGTATGTTTAAATGAATGCATAGGAAAATGCTGATATTAAGGCATGTGAAGAATTAACCCAGTCACTTTTAATCTACATTGAAAGGCTTGTCATGCTTTTATAAAAACAAGAGCACTTCCTAATATCATTGTGTATGCATTTTATATCATACAGTTAGATAACAGGAAATATACCATTTTTGGGACTAGACTGAAAAAATGTAAACTGAGAGAGCTTTAGAAGAGATATTAGATAAGTCCAGATAATCATATTCCTCTTTAGTTATAAAATCAACTGGTTTGAGCTAATATAATTGTCACATAGCCATTACTAGTAAATAAAAAGTTTTGAGAGTACATGGATCTAACTTCAAAAAGTATATGTGGTATAACATAAGGAAGCAAGGGTTCAGCCAATGTTTATTGGATCTGAATTATTCCCATACTGTGTATTTAACAACAGAAAATGATTCTTGAATATTAAAATAAAGATGATTGTTATAATTGGCTTAAAATCTAGCAAACAAGTAAAAACAGATTGATGTGCACACATATATTTCAAAAGCACCAGAAAGAAACTAAGCAATGATTCCCCAAGCTTACATAGCTGTTCTTAGGCTTTTGAACTTTTGAAATACAGTTTAGATTGCAATCAGGATATCCTATTATATTTACCCTATTCCAATGTTCTCTTCTTTTCTGTCCTATCCTACTCCATTTCAGTTCACTTAGGAAAATATGGATTTTGATACATTTAATTAATTTCAAAATTCAGTAATTGGTTTTATAAAAGTTTTTAAAAACATAGTACAGCCCTAGCCATTATGGCTCAGTTCAATTCCCTGTCAGGGCACATTCTCAGGTTGCCAGTTCCATCACCAGTTAGGGTGGGTGCGGAAGGCAACTGATCAATGTTTCTCTCTCACATTGATGTTTTGCTCTCTCTCTTCCTCTCCCTTTATCTAAAATCAATAATAAAATATATATTTAAATAAACCCAAACATAGTACAGATTATTTAAAGAATTCAAAAGCTAAAATATTAAATTAATATTAAAGTCTGTGTTCTATAATAAAAAAGACTATTTCATTTCTCTAATTAAAGTGGCCCTATCTTAGGAAAAATACATTGCTTTATTTATATTAGTATTATGGCAAATATCTTATTTTCTAATTGCCTAAAAAATCCATCATATTATGAAAAATTTTTTCTATGAAGTACATTAATAATCTATAGAAATCGCCAAAACCGGTTTGGCTCAGTGAATAGAGCGTCAGTCTGCAGACTGGAAGGTCCCAGGTTCGATTCAGGTCAAGGGCATGTACATTGGTTTCGGGCACATCCCCGGTGGGGGTGTGCAGGAGGCAGCTGGTCGATGTCTCTCTCTCATCGATGTTTCTAGCTCTCTATCCCTCTCCCTTCCTCTCTGTGAAAAATCAATAAAATATATTTAAAAAAATAATAATAATCTATAGAAATCACTTTTCTAACATATACAGGGTGTAGCAAAAGTAGTTTCACAGTTGTTTGTATGAAAATAATACAACAAATAATCCTATATAATAAAAGCCTAATATGCTAAGTGTCTCATGACTGGTCAACTGTTCAACCAATCAAAGCGTAATATGCTAATGATATGCTAAGGCTACTCAACTGCTTGCTATGATGTGCACTGACCATCAGGGGCAGACAGTCAACCAGTCAACCAGTTGCTATGACATGCACTGACCACCAGGGGGCAGATGCTCCGACTGTTATGTTAGCTTGCTGCTGCTGTCCAGCCATTAAAGGACTGTGTGAGACAGGGCCAGACACATCCTAGACCCCTCCTGTGGCCCCTCCCCAACCTTGATTGTGCACTGGTGGGGTCGCTTGGCCTGGCCTGCATCCTCTTGCAATCCAGGACCCCTCGGGGGATATTGGAGAGCCGGTTTTGGCCCAATCTCACAGGCCACTCCCCTCGGGGGAGGGGGGCTCCAGAGACACAGGACTCATGTCTGGCGAGCACTGTCATGGAGGCACGAGCCTCTCCCGATCAGGACTGATTGGGCATGAGCCATGGCAGGCACAGTGGGGCTAGGATGAGCAGGAGCAGCAGGTAGGAGCTTCCGGCGGCGTTGGATTGCGGGTTTCAGCCCGATCCCCGCAGGCCACTCCGAGGGACCCCACCCATGCACAAATTCATGCACCAGGCCTCTAGTATAAGTATAAACTCTCTTTTGTGTACACACAATTGTAAACCTACTTTTGCCCTACACTGTATATCTTATTCTTATGTCAAGTGTTGCCATTTCACTTCTTATTGCTTTGACCAAATGAAGAGATGAAAATTTCTAGATCCTAAAATTATAATGACATGCTAAATATCAGCACCCAGGTTCTAAATCTCAGGTATCTGACAATAGAATTAGCTCTCAAGACAAGAAATAGCTAATGACAGAGAATCTTCTTTTAATTATTCATTCGACAAATATTTCTAGAATACCTACTACCATATTTTCCAGCATATAAGACGACATTTTAACACAGGAAAATCTTCTATATGCCCAGTCGTCTTATACGCCGGAAAATACGGTACATGCCAGGTACTACTCCTGATATAGTGAACAAGACAAATAGAGAGAGAGGAACCTAGCAAAGCCCTTTGATGAAAGGCCTCTCTGTGTCCCACTGTTGAAGATGGCTCAGCAATCATTTGTTGACCAAGCATCTGCTTTTCTATGGCCACGTTAAGTGCCACCCTGCCCTCTGAGGTTCCAAACCACAGCCCTCCATCCGTTTCTCCTTAGCTTTAGAATTCCATATAGACGGCAACTGCCTAATGCCTGCTGAGGTACCATTCTTATGGCACTCTGGCATGTACACCCATAATACATTTTGGACATTTCCCCCTGTTAATCTATCTCTTTTTAATCGGATTATTAGCCCAGTCAAAAGAACTTAGAAGGTGGAATAAAGTTATTTTTTTATACTCCCACAGCTACTAAGGAAATTATTTTTAATAAATACCATTGATAAAATTTAAAAGAGGTTGTTGCTACTCATTATAATTATTCTGCTTAATTCTCCTTTCAAGATAAAGTGTTGGTACCAGGGCTAATTTCACAATACCTAAATACATATAACTCTAATTGGTTAACAAATTAATATTTTTCAAAGAATGGTTTATGATAAGTAGATATTTATTCCTAGTGCACTGCCAAACATTTTTAAAAAAGAGAGAGAATAAAAGCAAACAACAGATTTTAACTCCTGTTACATATATTATTTATTATTTATTTTCTTACATAAGGGGAAATTATCTGTAACTCCTAGGTGATTTAATTTTAACAGTGTTTAATATCCCATGGACAGCCAAAAAGTTCCCTTTAAAATTCAGTATACATAAAACAGTATTCTTCCTACACTGTTACATAATTCTGAAACATAATTTAAGTTATAACAAAGGAGAGTTAAAATAATCCAATTGCCATCACAAATGCCAAACGCTTTTGAGAAATTTAAAGTATGATTGTTCTGACAGCATTTTTACTGGTCAGCTGCATGTGACCTATTTCAGGCCATTAGTCCCAGTGTTCCTGTCAGGCTTTACAGAGTTAGGACCAGCATATATGGCAATAATAACTCAAACTGACCACGATGTAATATGATCTTAGGCATTATTACTTAAAAATTTAAATGTTCAATTCACAGAAATATTATAAGGCAGGACAGACACTAATTATATTTTGCTTCAAACTCTTCACCGCTGCTTCAAATGTAGTGACAAGTAATTTGGCACCGAGGCAGAATAAATGTTTGACTTTTCTGTGAGCACCAGAGGGATTCTCCAAAGAGATGGAAATGGTTAGGAGTACATCTCCATGGTCACATTTACTCTGGTAAACGTGACACTGCAATGTTTCAGGACTCAAATTAAAATGGCCAACTAATTAAATAAAAATAAATGAATCTGTGATGCATCATTGAAGTCAAAACACATGGACTGACTTCAACAGTTGGAGGCTACATTTTACTAACAAAGCATTTTCAAACACCCGGCGTATTGGGAATATGTAACAAAAGAGAAAACTGAATAAACTTCAGAATTACATCCTTTCATATTTTCTTAGTACTGAAGGTTTAAATTCAGAGTTGAATTTTTCTGACCATTAGCAACATGTTATTAAGCCTATAATGAATGATTCTAGTTTTTCCTCAAGGGACATTCCAATTTCGATTTGAAAGAATTGTAATTAAAGAAAGCTTTTTAATATAGCTAAAACCATATTTTTTATTTCAAAATATATACCATGGACACAGGACAGAGGCTATTACAGAAGTATTCTTTTTCACTAATGAGATCCCCGCCCTAAATTCTTGCCCTTCATGAAGAACTTATATTTTGTAAGATATTAATGCTAATCAATAAGAAACATCTCCAAATATCTATACGAATAAAAGGGTAATATGCTAATTAGACTGGGAGACCTTCCAGGAGACCTTCTGGGCATCCTTTTGGACAAAGCCATGGTGGCTGGGGCCGAGGCAGAGGCGGTTAGGGGCTATCAGGCCAGGAGGGGAGGGCAGTTGGGGGCCAGAAGGCTGGCAGGGGGGCAGTTGGGGGCAAGCAGGCAGGCAGGGGGGACAGTTGGGGGCGAGCAGACCGGCAGGGGGGGCAGTTGGGGGCGAGCTGGCTGGCAGGCAGAGTGGTTAGGGGTGATCAGGCAGGCAGGCAGGTGAGCGGTTAGGAGCCAGTGGTCCCAGATTGTGAGAGGGATGTCTGACAGGGATCTGGCCTAAACTGGCAGTCAGACATCTCCCAAGGGGTCCCAGATTGGAGAGGGTGCAGGCAGGGCTGAGGGACACCCCGCCCCTGTGCACAAATTTTGTGCACCGGGCCACTAGTATATCAATAAAAAGAATGTCAGTGAGAGATTCTTGTTGGCCTCTTTCAAAACTGACCTTCACTCTTTAGTAGTTTTCTTATGGACTCATTTTAGATTCACAAACAAATATCAAGCAGCACTATTCCTTATACTTCAAGCATATTCACCATGAACTCTTACACTTGAATGTTTTCTAACTACAGTAGATTTCTTTAATCAGGGGAGAAGAAAAGGAATCATCTACTTTAAAATATATATATATATATTTAGGAATCAAATTTCGAACTTATTCTAATTCACATAGATTAATGAGTATTTTATACCAATGAGTATGTGATTTTGAAGCATCAACAAATGTAGATGCATCATCAATATTAACAGTGCAAAGATCAAAGGCAGCCTACTTTGCTTGATATATAAATGTGATCAACATTTTAGAAAGCAATGGTGTAACAAAGATAGCATGAAAAAAGCAGGATGCTGCAAGCTAAACAGTGTGCTATTGCAACACAGTCTTGGATAGCAAATTTTATTTCTATTAGATTAAGAATATTACTATTTAAATAGTAATCAGTGGGAAGAGATCAACCAAAGAACTTGTATGCACGTATGCAAAACCCATGGACACAGACAATATGGTGGTGAAGACCTGGAGCAGGGGGTGGGGGCAGGCTACAGGGAGTCAATGGGGGAAACAGGGAACGTATGTAACACTTTCAACAATAAAAATTTAAAAATAATAAACAAATAAATAGTAAACCCATATGCATTAGAACTTTACCTAAAAGGACTTTATTATGTCTGGGGAAATATTACCGTATTAAATGTTTATACACAAGGAATTCTTAAAAAGTCACCACATTATTAATATCCCTGAATGCTACACCCAGGCCACAATGTCGGGCCCTCAGCGCTTGCCCTTCACACTCTGTTTCTTTCCCTAGGTTTCCTTCTCTTCTGTATGTGACCTTCCTGGCTCACGCAATTTTGAGCTTGTGATTAATATTCATTATTGTCTTTTGAAATGAAGCCTACATTTCCAAGTACCATAAACATTCTGGAACTGGAATGGCTGAGCATTGTGGAATAGTAAGATTTTATTTGTAGCTGGCAACAAAATTTCTACTCCTTCCTCTGTTATAGACATGCATAGTCCAATTCCTCTGCATTGTACCATATCTGCAGCAATTTTTTCTCTTTAATGGGATAAAAAATAACAAAAATCCATTCAAGCTTAATACTATCTCATTCAAAGGGTATCTACTCAATGACACAAAAATATCTAGAGAAAATTAGATTATAAGTGGATGACAAATCAGATAAATCATCCCATCGTCCTATCTGGCCTTATTCCTATGGAATGTTTATGACGTGCATCAGTACTAACATATATGATTCAATTAATCCCCACATAACCCTCTGAGGTATATACTAATGCCACTACTTCATCAAGGACAGTGATGCTTAAAGAATCATCTGACCTGATTGAAACCTTGTAAAGCAAGTATATCAAACTCTCGACCTGCGGACCACATGCGGCCCACAATGAATATTTTAGTGGCCCAGCCAATATAACAGTATGTAAGAAAACATTAATGTTATCATTGCTCTTGTTCTATTTTATACTATACTTTTCAAAATAAACCTACGTTTCTATGAAAATAGAAGCTTGTGTTTTTTGGGGGACCCACATAAAGTTAAACCTTGTCTATTTGGCCTGTGTTAGCCTTTGAGTTTGACATGCTTGTTGTAAAGATACAACTGGGATTTAATGTCAGGTATCTCTGACCTCCCTAGAAAAGAAAATAATTTTAAAATATAATCTTTTTATTTTCTAAGGCTATCCCAGCAAACTTGGAGTCCCTGTTAAATTTCAAAGAAGTCTAAACACAGAGAAATGTCCTGAAAGTTGCTGTTCCCATATAATATGTCCTATGCAAGCTTACTTTTAACATTTTAATCATTATAAACTTTAGGTTTCAATTTACAAAGGGGAAACCTTGATGCCCTTGCTATTTCCAGTGGCATCATTATTATCAATAAAAAGCACTGCAGAAAATTTAAAAGATAAACTGAGTTTGCTTTCGAATATTTTCTATTAATGTGATAATTTGTATTTAATAGGAACAACTTTCAACACTCCTTTCAAAGACAATTTCATTTAGTGTCAGTTAAAAATGCAAATAATAATAGTTCATCAATACCACGGAATTGTATCTAAAAAAGTCCTTATTGAGTAATTTTACCAGAGAATAATTGTGTCTTGAAATGAAAATAAACAAATAAACAAAAATGAAAAAAAAATTTCTAACTTTTCATGAGAAACTCCTATGGAAAAGCAGAAACCTCATACATAAAACTAAAAATTTAACTGAAATTTGATTATTGATTTGGGATTTCAGATATTCCCCCAAAATATATAAAAACTTTCATAGACATACTTACATATATCACCCTTCTCCTGGATCTGAAATCTCTAGATCTGGTACTTTAGGATAAACATAATAAAATTACTATATTTGTTTTAACTAATCAAATCCAGTCATTCTAGTAACTGGGATGTATGCAAAAACATTGGTTTTAAATGAACATTTATCTTGTCCACAAATCAGACATGTATTTGAAATTAAATCTAATATAAATGTATACAGTATGTGACATATATAACCATACATATATTTAATGTGGGAAGTAGAGTTGTTCCCAAATATAGCTGTTCCAAAAGAAAACTTGAATATATTTTACTGGTAGAATTACTCTTATACCCTCTTGATAATTTGCAATACTCAAGTGCACTTGAGAGTGACTGGGTCTTGGTTTGAGCATGAGAGCGGCATTGAGAATAGATTGCTACTCTTAGAGCTTAATGTGAAAGAGAGGAGACTGCTATGTAGGTAAAGCAAGGGACTACTTTTCCTACCCTACAGTTCTGCCCGCTTTTTGCTGCAGATCACCTCGCCAAACTGAATAGATTTCCCTCTAGGTATATTACCTTAAAGAAAGACTCTTTTCCTGATGGCACTCATGGGATATGCAAACTAGTGTTTATAGGCCCTCCCCTCCTCCACCCTCTGCCAAATAAGCCTCATTGCTTAGTCAGAATAAGTATCCTTGCCAAGTTCCATCTCCCATGATGGCTTCAAAAAGAAGTAGGAAGAGAGACAAAGGGAGAGGGCAAACACTGGCTGGCTGTGGAACACAACACTCTCCCCTCACTGCCGGACCTTGCTTTAGTTAGTATTTGTAGCTACAGACTCTGGTCAGCTGTACTGCATGCATGGTCACGCTTATTTCTATTTTCCTTCCATAGGCATAATTTGGCATTGGACATCAATATATATAAAAGCCTAAGCAACTGGAACAACTGGTTGCTGTGATGCGCATTGACTACTGGGGGCAGACGCTCAACACAGGACTGCCCCCTGGTGGTCAGTGAGCTCCCACAGCCAACCTCCCTCAGCTGGCCAACCTCCTGTGGTCCTCTCCCCCCCCAGGCTGGCCAACACCTGGGCTGGGAAGGGGACCCAGGGGTGGGTGGCGGCGGACATGGCCCCTTTCCCAGTGGGGCCGAGGGATGGCTCCCTCCTTGGGGCTGGTGGCCAACCTCCCATGCTCTGTCCTTCCCCCTGGCTGGCAAGCCCTAATCGGCCTGCCTCCCGCCTCCATGGTGGTGGCTCTGTGGCAAGGGAAGGAGAAGGGGGGAGGCGGGGAACCACGTGGTGGGGGGGCACCAATGATGGCGGTGTCAGCGCTGGCTGCTGTTCCTTTCGTGCCTGGCCTGGCAACCATTGCCTCCTCTCTGGCCTGGCCCTGAATGGCCCGGCCCCGATCGGCCCTGATCGCTGGCCAGGCCTAGGGACCCCACTGTGCACTGTGCACCCGGCCTCTAGTATCTAAATAAGTAAGATTTGAAAGGTAAAACTAGCCACTTGCTCTTGGGTTTCTAAGGTCACTTCAAAGTCCCCCCTTTTTTCAGTTCCTCAATTTTGACGATTCCACTATTCTGAGACCAACAGGTGAATTCACTATTCAAATTGGATAAGACCCAATTTCTTCCATTTTTTTCTTTGCCAAATACGTGCAACTCCCTGCGGGAAGGCATTTCAGAAAAGTGGCAAAAGCAATGCATAATATAAGCCACTAGTATAAATATTAGTTTATTTGGGTTTGAATGCCCTTAAATGTTTTTACCACTTCCTGACACAATCGAGAAAATTTTTCTTCGGGTAGGGCAATAAAGGATTAATACATAAGGATGCTAATTCACCAGTCTTTGTTTACAGTGAAATTAGCACAAACCTAAAAGATAAAATTTTGAAGGCCTCTGTTATACTGAACCCTACTGTATCTTCTAACAGAGACATGAGGGCCTTGAGCTATTACTGTAAGTTTACTGGTTAAACAAATATGGAAATGCCTACAGGGGAAATTGTACTAGAAGCGAGTGATTGAGTAAAAGTTATTTTACCATATCCTTGTACTCTAATTGCCCTAAAATATATGAAGCATACACGTGTGTCAGGATTGAAATCTATGCCATCTCAACTAATCCCCACCAAAACCCCATGAGATATGTACTAATAACCCCACTTCACAGATGAGCAAACTGATGATAAAGATCAAGTAAGCGGTACAGCTGGGATATAAACCTAGGTCTCTCTAACCTCCAAAGGATATGCTTCTTTTAAACATGGGTTAAGTGTTGGGTACTTACTATAACAGCTATTGAAGTAGTATCCGATGGGTTAGTTCTATGCAATATGATAATTTGGCAAATACTAAAGGGTTCTGGACTATAAGTGCAGAGTAAATTAAATTTTGTTTTGTCCAACTGGATAGTGCAAGATCTTCATTAGTGAAGAGGATTTAAAGATCAAGTGGGCCAGTCTTGGGTTCAATCCCAAGGTGCTCAGCATGTGGGGATAGAGAAAGAATAAAATAGTGAACGTTATAAGTTAAATTTGATTTCCTAACTTCACCCTATTTATCACAGACCATTTGAGATTTTAGTTATATGGATAGGAAAAGATAGCATTCTGGGATTGGTCAATTTATTTTGATTTAACAGAATTGTATTGCACATTCACAATTTTAACCGGTCTCATTCCAGTTTTCAGTGGGATTATGGACTAAATTGTGTGCTCCCTACCCTTCCCCCCTGCTAGTTAATATCTTAAAGGTCTAATGCCCATATCTCTGACTGTGACTGTATTTGCAGATATAAAAGCCTAAGCGACTGGAACAACTGGTCGCTATGATGCGCACTGACTACCAGGGGGCAGACACTCAACACAGAGCTTTAAAGAGATGATTAAGGTAAAATGAGGCTGTTAGGGAGGAGCCTAGTCCAAACTGACTGTTGTTTTTACAAAAAGAGATTAGAACACATAGAGAGACACCAGGGATACCAGTGCACAAAGAAAAGATCAAGTGAAAAGGCAGAAAAACAGTGGATATCTGCATGCCAAGGAGAGAAGCCTCCGAGGAAACAAACCCTGCCTGCACCTTGATCTTGAAGTTGTAACCTCCAGAAGTGTTAGAAAATAATGTATTTGCAAAGATATATGCACCTCTATGTTCATAGCAGCACAATTTGCAATAGCTAAGATTTGGAAACAGCCTAAGTGTCCACCAGCAGATGAGTGGATTAAAAAACGTTGGTACATCTACACAATGGAATACTATGCTGCTATAAAAAAGAAGGAACTTTTACCATTTGCAACAGCATGGATGGGCTGGAGAGCATTATGGTAAGTGAAATAAGCCAGTCAGAGAAAGATAAATATCACATGATCTCACTCATATGTGGGATATAATGATTAACATAATTTGATGAACAAGAATAGATCCAGAGAATTTGTAGGGGAAGATGGGTTAGAGAGCAACCAAAGGACTTGTATGCAAGCATATTAGCATAACCAATGGACACAGACTATGGGGCGGTGGGGGCTTGCCCGGAGTGGGAATGGGACGGGGGTCAATTGGGGAAAAAGAAGACATATGTAAAACTTTAGACCAAAAAAAATATTTATATGATTTGACTTTGGGTGGTGGGCACACAGTGCAACATACAGATCTTGTATCATAGAAATATAGACTTGAAATCTATATGATCCTCTTGACCAATGTCATCTCAATAAATTTAATAATAAATAAATAAATAAATCTCTGTGTTTTAAGCCACCGAGCCTGTGGTATTTTGTTATGGAATCCCTGGCAATCTAATAAAAGTTGAAAAAAAATAGCCATATGGATATAGATTTATATTAGATTCTGTATAGGAATTTGAAATGCAAGCTTTTGCACAAAACTACAGATGTAGGTAGGTTGAGTAAAAGTGGACACAGATGAATCATTTTCACCTCTAATTAAATTTGTTCTCAGTGCTTATTCCACTTTAAAATGGTAAGCAGGTTGCATATATTAACATACACAAGTAACAATCTGAAGTAAATCACAGTTTAAAAAGTGAAATAATCACCCACACCCCCATTAGTGTAATTTCCATTCACACTAATGAGCTCAACATAAACAATCTGAGAGAACAACAATCTTAGCTAGCTTGTTAAAAATCCTATATAATAAAAGCCTAGTATGCAAATTGTCCCCTTGACCGGGAGTTCAACAGTTGTTCCACTGGGGGCCAGGGCTGGGTGGCCAACTGCCTGAGGCTCCTCCCCCTGGCTGGCCCTGCCCTGGCTGCGACCATGGCAACAGGCAGCCAGGGGAAGGGAGGCCCCAGCAGACAGCCAGCAGCCCCTAGGGACCCTACCCATGCACAAATTTCGTGCACCAAGCCTCTAGTAAAAAATTAAAAAATAACTCAAGAGCCTGTGTTTTAGAGCCACTAAAAGGAAAAGTGTGCAAGGCATACATACATGATTAAGAACAGAGTGAGCAAGACACTAAAGGGAGAATATTTAATAAACTCACTCAATCACATGTCAGGGGTCATCGGCCCTTCACAGAGATGTCAGGTATGAGAGAGGTTTCCTGACTTGTTTAAAGGACTTAAATGAATGAACACATGTAGGCCTTTACTCAAATATATACAGGCAAAAGGACCCTTATTCAGAGAGCAGAAATTGTTCTTAAAAATTGAAAATGAATAATTCTAGAATATCTATATCAAACATTAGGACCTTAGCTAATGTAAGGTGAGCTATAACAGAAAATACAGAGAAGAGAAAAACCATGTCCAGAGTAGTTATGGGGCTATGAGGTAGAATGAAGATTTTTTTATATATGTAAATATGCATGGCCCTTTATATGAAAAAGAAACAAAACTGAAATTTAAGTATTGCATTACTTCAACATATCTTCCGACTGATAGCTTTGCTAGTTCAAGTAATGGCCAATTAAATGACGACTTAAAAGAACTAGCTTGTGGAGGCAAAATGAACAAGCTTCGGACAGCAAACATGCATCAGCTGAAGATGTTTCAAAATTACCCGAGTTAATAAAAAAGTCACTTTGATTGCATCTTTCTTTGAGGAGCTCAGCTTTATTTTTTTGCTTTTTTTTTTTCTCCAGACATTACCTAATTAAACCTCAATATATATATATAGTTGTGAAATCAACTCTCAAGGTTCTTTTAAGAATCTTGTTGGAAAAGTAAACCTTTCATGAGAGCATTTATTTTAGCCTCTTTGTTCTAGGAAAGAACTGCATCTTACCACTGTTCTGTGCAGGTTTTTTTTGCTTCCACTCCCGTATTTGCAGCTTGCTCATGGACATGCAGCTTGTTCCCTAGAAGTGACCCGTCACCACCACGGATCAGAAGTGACACTGCAGCCACCCGAGAAGCAGTCCCTGCTGTTGTTTACTGTCCTGAGGTTAGTGAGGATGACCTGAACACTCAGAATGATGGATCCGCATGCCACGCTTTGCAGTGCATCTGGAATGAATGCTCAATGTGCTGGAAAAGGCTGGAGAATGCTTTGTAAAAGCCCCCAGCCTGCTCCGTCCTGTGCTGCTAAACCGGTATCATGTAATGAAGGGGGTGAAACATAAAGTACAAATATGCTGAAATCAGTGCAAACACAAGTAGTACCAGGAAAGACAAGACTTTGAAGCAGCAGTTCTAAACCAGGGATGATTTTTGTGTCCCATCCCCACCCCTTCCACAGAAGCATATTTGCCAATGTCTGCAGTTTGGGTTTGCAAGACTTGGGAGGGGTGTGCTGGTAACATCTAGTGGGTAAAGGTGCTACTAACCATCCTGCAATGCACAGGATCACCTCCCACAACAGGAAAATACTCAGCCCCAAATACCAGTAGCACCGAGGTGGGGAAACCCCAATTTAAAGTACAAAGAACATCGAAAGTGCAATGACCACTCTACAAAATCTTGGAAGACATGTCTAGTAAAGATGTAATTGGGTGGCAATGGTGCTTTATATTGTGAACTATATCATTCATACAAAGGAAGAGATGTGATATATTTTTGGCATAAAGATGGAAATACAGCTGATACCACTGTAACCATCATCCAACTGAAGAAAAGGATCATTAACAATACCTTAGAATCCTGCTTACTCAACTACCTAATCAAATTTTTCTTTCTTCCATGGCATATTCCTGATATTAATAATTATTTCCTTTCCTCAATAATTTTCTTTTCTCTATGTATGTATTTCTAAATAACATATGTTCAGTTTTGCCAGTTTTGAACTTTTTAAAATGGAACCATAATGCATTTTTTATCTGTATTTGTTTAATCTTTACCAGAGGATATTTTTTTTTTTACATTGATTTTAGAGAGAACGGGGGAAAGAGAAAGAGAGAGAGAGAGAAACATCAATGCGAGAGAGAACCATTGATCCATTGCCTCCCTTACACTTCCCGAAAGGAGATTGAACTGCAACCTAGTTATGTGCCCTGATAGGGAACTGAACCCCCAACCTTTTATTGTGTGGGTTCATGTTCCAACCAACTAAGCAACCCGGCCAGGGCTGATCTATATTTTTGCTCAATATTCCTTTCTTGAGATGCATCTGTGTAGATATGAGTATATATATATATATATATATATATTTTAATTTCTTTATTGATTAAGGTGTCACATATTTGTCCTCATTCCCCCATTCCCATCCCCCCCCCTCCACGCATGCCCCAACCCCCTGTTGAACTTAACCGTTGGATAGGCTCATATGCATGCACACAAGTCCTTTGGTTGAACTCTCCCCCTCCCCCCCACCCTCCCCTATCCTCCCTCTGAGGCCCGATAGTCCGATCGATGCCTCCTTGCTTCTGGTTCTGTTCTTGTTCCTCAGTCTATGTTTTCATCATTTCCCCTAGATGAGCGAGATCATATGTCACTAGATATATACTTATGAGAACTGAATGTGAGACGAGCAATAATAGTTATGCTGACAGGCAGATGGATCAGTCTGTAGTGAGTTTCTTTCTGGACCAACAGTTCTTTTGAGACCCAATTTCAATGTCCACCAGTTCCTTATGTGTACATGTCAGCACTGACCCCTCAGCTCTGGATGGTGGACAAATGGTGGTAACGGAGGTCCAACTCCCTCTGGTTGGGTCTCGGCCGGACCCAGGGGCACGGCTTCACCCGGACTAAGGGGCACGTGGCCTCACCCGGATCTAGGGACACATGGTCTCACCCGTACCCAGGGACGCTTTGGCTCTCCCAGACCCAGGGGCATGTGGCCTCACCCGGGCCGAGGTGCACGAGGCCCCACCCGGATCCAGGGACACATGGTCTCACCCGGACCCAGGGGCGCCTGGCCTCTCCCAGACCCAGGGGCACGTGGCCTCACCCGGGCCCAGGTGCACGAGGCCTCACCCGGATCCAGGGACACATGGTCTCACCCGGACCCAGGGACGCTTGGGCTCTCCCAGACCCAGGGGCACGTGGCCTCACCCGGGCCTAGGTGCACGAGGCCTCACCCGGATCCAGGGACACATGGTCTCACCCGGACCCAGGGACGCTTGGCCTCTCCCAGCCCCAGGGGCACGTTACCTTACCCGGGCCTAGGTGCATGAGGCCTCACCCGGATCCAGGGACACACGGTCTCACCCGGACCCAGGGATGCTTGGCCTATATTTACTTTAATGGAATAACTTATTTGAATCACAACTGGCTGTTGATACTTTAAATTAAAAATAACACGTACTGTAATCACCTACGAATATATTTGCATTCCGTTTCTGCTTAGGACTTTGATAAGTGCTCTGGAGTTTTTAAAGTTGTAAAATGTCCTCTGTGCTCCTAAAATTCATGGGAAGTTTGTAATGAAATAAAATTAAGAGGTTAAGTCATTTTCTCAGCATATAGAATAATTAAGTCTGTGCATTTTGGAATCACGACACCTGTATCTGGATCCTTGTCTTCCCATTAGCTTTTGATTCATTTTGACTGACTCTGTTTTCCCCTCATTTTTTCATTTATATAATTAAAAATATATAGTTTAGCCCTAACTGGTTTGGCTCAGTGGATGGAGTGTCGGCCTGTGGACTGAAAGGTCCCAGGTTCGATTCTGGTCAAGGGCATATACCTTGGTTGCGGGCACATCCCCAGTGGGGGGCGTGCAAGAGGCAGCTGATCGATGTTTCTCTCTATCCCTCTCCTGTCCTCTCTGTAAAAAATCAATAAAATATGTTTAAAAAATAAAAATATATAGTTTAACTACTTTATATATTGTTCGAATGATGCATATAAAAATGTAAAAATAGTAATTGAGAAAAAATGAACACTGTGTAAATGATTAAATTTGCTATAATTAGAATATAGGCATTCCATAATTTATGACCTAATTATTTTTCTTTCTTCCTTTAGGCACAATATAATAAATTGGGTTTCTGTTCTTGAAAATAAAAATCATAAAATCTAGGTTCTTTATGAAAATAAAGAAAATTAAAATGCAAAGATGTTATTTCAAACATTTATTTAATATGCAAATTTAAGTACAGCAGCATAGTGTTTTGATATCCAACTGTGTGTGTTTTTCCAGTTAATTTTTTCCCTTCCCTCATCTTCTATCAATAAATACACTTCATTCAGGAAGAGCTGATAAAGTGAGAACAATAATCACACTCAGCTTTTCTACTCTTTAAAGGATTTGGAAGAGTATCTAGTAGAAGCAACAAATATTCTTAAATTCCATGGCCTTCAATTATAAAAAAAATAACGAGAAAACTTTCATTTTTGCTGCATTTCTGAGTCTTGTTAAGACTTAAAAGATAGTAAAAAAAAATCATGATTATCTAAGAGATGTTTTCTCATCAAAAGGTGATAAGAATTTCACTGCTGGGCAGAGAAAGAGTAGTGGTGTCTACAGATTTCTGGTGGTGGCTCCTAGGGCCCCTCCCACTGTAGAATCCCAATGCGGAGATGAGGTAGGATGACTGAAAGTCCAGTATAGATCGCAGTCAGTTTCGGGCTAATCTCAGAGCAGAAGAGTTGTCCAGGACATTGTGTGAGGTAATTCAAGACTTACAGAAAATCTACAGCTAACGTGACACCTACATGGTGAAATGCCATTGTCTGAGGAGCATTCCTAGACAGGGCCTGAACACAGCCCCACAACATCCTCTACAAGCCGACACACTACAGGGAATTACGTTGAGAATTTTGAAACGAGAGTTGTGAAATGGTTGAGGCATGAAAATGATCTGAAGAGACATTGAGGTTGAGTCCTAGAAGGCAAAGTGCATAGAGACCTGAGAATTGAATGTCATGGTGGGAATCAGTAGATGCATCAGGAACAGAAGGAGCCGTTTCTGATCTAATAGGGTAAGTCCCACTTCAGCAGAAGTCAGCAATGAGAGATTACCAAAAACTCAACTGCAAAGCCAGTTTCCACATCTACACTGTTTCATAAAACTCTCCTGAACCCAGAAGCTTCTGGGGGGCAAAGGGGGAGACTAGGCAACAGAGCAGACTATGAGCTGACCCTGTCAATCCACAGTTGAATTTAAACCTAGAAGCAACCAAGTTACCATCAATGGAAGACTAAGCTTTCCTCCAAAGATAGAAAAGCAGACTCAAGCGAAACTGAACTTCCTGACACTTAACAATTTATTTTTTATACTTATTATTTCATAACTGTAGAAAATTCAATTCCACCACAAAATAAAATAGAATTTTATGAAGATTGTTTGTTTTGCTTGGGCTAGACTGGCTGACACATTTTAAGTGAACAGTCCACGAAATTTAGAGCAGACAATACTTTCTTTTCTTTGTAAATCCCCCTGAAATAAGCATAGCGATCTTCACTATTCCCAGGACACTAAGGTCATACATCTTGATGTTTTCCCCCATTTCTGATTCAATAAGGGTAAGTGGCTCCTGATATTTTTGAATGATAAATGCCTGGGACCGTTTCCCTAGAGGTTTAATTTCCAATGATCTCTTACTCAGCCAACTCAGTGTAATATTGGCAGCAATCTCACATGGCAATGCTCACTGCAAATGTGGTCCTACCTGAAGACTTATTATTCTCTGTAGGAAAGATTATAAAGGCTGAGGGTCTCAGGTTGAACTGCCATAATCATGTCTCCATACTATTAGAAATACTATTAATGACTAGAGATACATTTCTCGTTTGCAGAAATGATTTCATTATAGGAATGCTTGATGGTTAGGGTCAAGCTAGAAGGATAATGATAAAATCAAAACATTTTATATTATAGAAAGGAACTATAGATACCCATCTCTTTTAAAACTTTTGTGTGTGTGTTTTGTTTTTTATTAATTGAAAAAAATTCTACAATTAAATGTGCATTAGTTGGGTAATAAAAATATAATAGAGAAATAAACACCCTTTAATAGAGCTGGATAAGAATTTAATAATCAGCTAGTTCAAATGCCTCATTTTAGAGGTCAATTGAATAATCTCCTCCAGAGAGCATCCTGGCCCAAGGTCACACGGCTACTCAGTGAAAAAGATGGCAGTCATTCCCAAATATTCTTAACATTAACCCACTTTAGGGAGGAACTGGTGGAGTGAAAAAAGCAGCACCCTTTCTGGATCATTCCAGAAAAGGAAGGCAACACCTCAATAACTGAGCTCATAAAACCCACTGCATAGATCATGTCTTGTTAATGTTTTTACCTGCACCTGGTAATGGATAGCAAATTGTCTCACACCAACAGAATTGTCAACAACTTTTCAAATGATGAATAAATATGATGTGCATCATGAATTCATGCTTTTCAGTCATTCAGAGAACTCTCATTAGCTTTACAACCTGCATACTGTGTATTTTGCATTATTCTTGGTGCCAAAATAAAGATATTATACTTGTAACCATAGCAACATTTTAGATTATGCAAAATAAAGATCTTGAGGGCAAAGATTGATGTCTAATAGTAACTTGTGATGCTTTCTTGTGTTTCATCATTCCAATATTTTAATATATCTAGTTTTAGTTTAAAGAATTTCAGTGTTGCCAGTTTCCTTCTGAAGTTTCTACTTTTTATTTCAATAACATGTACTTCCGATATCGACTAGAAATGTTGGCTTCAGTTCACAGCCAATATTCTCCAAGATAGTTTTCCAGAAAAAAAAAAAAGGAAATTATTGGGACCTTTATGTATCTTCTTATGAGACACAGATCTTAACATTCAGCCACACATTTTGGCTGTAAAAATTGTAACTTAATAAATGTTACTTGTCAACTTGGATTATGCATGAAGGAGGGAAGGGAATGGAAATACCCTGATTCTCCTAGGTCCTACGGTTCTCTACTTTTCTACTTCATTCTTGTCTATTTAAGAAAGAATGAGGTGAAAATGATTCAAGGTAATTTTCAGGAAAAAAAAATGGTTTATAACAAATCATAACAGCTATTTTTATACATAAGTATCAGAGTAATATACTAATTTTATTTATGCATTAATTTTATTTTTTAAATTTCATTATTGATTAAGTTATTACAAATGTGTCCTTATCTCCCCATTACCCCCATCCAGTTAACTTTAATTTTGAACTTTTTATCAACTGCAATGAGAATATATATATCCTACCTAATAATCCTACCTAATAATCGACAAATATGCAAATTGACCATACCTCTGACACACCCACAAGCCACGCCCATAAACCACGCCCACCATCCAATCAGAGCGAGTATGCAAATTAACCCAACCAAGATGGCTACAGCCACAGAGAGCAAGGTTTCCTAGGTAACAGAGGAAGCCAAGCTTTCCGCCTGCCCTTGCCAGGCCTAAGCCTCCACTGAAGCTACAAAGTTTCAATTATAGAAGGTAAACAAATTCAAACAGAAATGGCAGCAGAATGGAGCTTGAAAGAGCAGGCCAGGGTTGCTGGCGGCAACAGGGGAAGCAAAGCTTTCTGCACACCCTGGCAGGGCCCACCCCCTTAAGGCTACAAAGTTTCAATTATAACCCCAACAGAAATGGCTGCCGGCCACAGAGGGAGCCCCAGGCTTGGCTTCGCTCCAGGCTACAAAGTTTCAATTGTAGAAGGAGAATAAATTCCAGATACCAGGGCCTCTGCTTGCGTTGTCAGGGGGCGTGGCCGGCCTGCAAACCACCACAGGCCCCTCGCTCAGGCTGCCCCATGCCCCAAGGGAACCCCACCCTGATCAGGGACACCCTTCAGGGCAAACCAGCTGGCCCCCACCCCTGTACCAGGCCTCTGTCCTATCTAATAAAAGAGTACTATGCAGATTGATCATCACTGCAACACACAATATAGCTGCCCCCATGTGGTCAAAGATCCTGCCCCCATGTGGACACAAGATGACCACCACAAGATGGCCAGCAGGAGAGGGCAGTTGGGAGGCATCCGGCCTGCAAGGGAGGGCAGTTGAGAAGGACCAGGCCTGCAAGGGAGGGCAGTTGGAGGTGATCAACCCTGGAGGAGAGGGCAGTTAAGGGTGAACAGGCCGGCAGAGGAGGGAAGTTGGGGGCAAACAGGCTGGCAGCAGAGTCATTAGGGGGTGATCAGGCTGGCAGGCAGAAGCGGTTAGGGGCAATCAGGAAGGCAGGCAGGCAAGCAGTTGGGAGCCAGCAGTCCTGGATTGTGAGAGGGATGTTCGACTGCCTGTTTAGGCCCAGTCCCACCAGGATCGGGCCTAAACGGGCAGTTGGACATCCCTTAAGGGGTCCCAGATTGGAGAGGGTACAGGCTGGGCTGAGGGACAACCCCCCTCCGTGCATGAATTTCATGCACCGGGCCTCTAGTATATATATAAAAAATTTATCTTTATTGTTGAAAGTATTACAGATGTCTTCAGAGACATAGAAGCATGGAACAGACTGACAAATTTCAGAGGGAAGGTGGGGGTGAGTGGCGGGTGGGGAGAGATTAACCAGGGAATGTATATACACATATGCATAGCCCATGGACACAGACAATAGAGTGGTGAAGGCCTGGGAGAGGCAGGTGTAGGATGGAGAAGGTCAATGGGAAAAACCCCCACAAATAAACAAAAAGAATATTTTACAAATTAAAGATCTATACTATTTTACTCAGAATTCATTTTTATCCCTATTAATTTAATGTGAATCCTTACACAAAGGATACTGAATAACATAAACTAGATTTTACTCACCTGGAACACATAAATTAAACTATTTTCTGTTCTTCAGATAACTATTTTATACATTTTTGTATAAATGTAATCACAATCTCTTTTTAAAAATCATTCTAAAAGATAGGTGATTTTCGCCCTCAAATAATAATTCAAGGAAAGTAAAATGGGCAAGAACAATGACCTTAAGTGCTAAATTTATAATATTCTACAAAAAGAGAATAGAAAATAAAACCAAACACTTAATTCACCTGTCATACCTATAGTATGAGTAATTCATTAAAACTGTTCCTATTTACAAATGCCTGGAAATAAAGGCATTTACTTAAATGAGGCATTTATTTAAATCTTTATTAAAAGAGAGCAAATATATAGATATAAAGTTATTTTATATATGACACAAATGAGAGGTATTTTAATAGGATGTACCAGTAGCTAAAGAAATAAGAAACATTAATTTCAGGCAGGGGTTATATGAGTTTTTATCAATGATACTGATGGCATTAGTATATGATCACTGTATTTCATTTTTAAAGTTACAGTTCAAAACATGGTTTTGATTCATCCCATGTTGTGGGGCATTTGTTTGTCCAGAGTCCGACCCCTGTTGCCTGGGTAACAGCTTCCTAATTCTACTTTGGGTAGCCAGCTTTCCTATTCTCTCCCTTTAGGGTCTACTCCTTTCCACCAGTCCCAGCCATCCTCCTTGTAACAGATGAGCACCTGAGTGAAGCAGGCCAATTGGAACTAATCATAGTCCATTGCTAGATACACTGAGGAAAAGTGATACTCTTTTCACTGAGATTCCAGGGAATGGAATTCATGTCAGCCTGAAGCTGACAAGGACCACAATAACTTTGTAGCCAGATTTTTTCATATTGGGTCCCAGATGGCAACCCCTCCATGAATCCTGGATGGTTTGATTTGATCTACATCTGGCCTTTCAGTTATATAAATCATTTTTCTTTTTTTTTTCTTGCTGCTTTCCCTTACTTCTTCCCACTTCCCTCCCCCCTTCCTCTTTCTCTCCATCGCTTTATTATTTTCCTTAGATTTTCACCTCTTGGGAAAGGGAGAATACATATAATGCACGTGCAACATATAAGACAAATAATAATGATGAAAGATCATGCTTTTTACTGAAAGAATTTGAGAAGTATTCACAATTCTATTTCAAAGCCAATTACCCTGGCAGCAGACTTGCCCTGTGATTTAGGGCAATGTGTCTGCCCCAAGTCTGGCCACCAGGCCAGCAGGCAGTATAGGCATCACCCAGAGACTTCTTAGAAGCACTAATTCTCAGGTCCTATCTGGGACCTCCCACACTGGAAACAACACCTAATTCCAGATGATTCTGTGTCACACTAAAGTTTCATAAGCATTGCTTTGGAGCAGTGGCATAAAGGTCAGGAAGCTATTCAGTGATTTGCATATGAAATAAGCCTATGCTACTTAGAAAGAGTGGTGAGGGAGAAGAATACAAACTCTCAAGAGAAATGACTAACATTTTATGGATAAACAGTCACTGTAATAACATACACAGATAAATGAATGAATGCAAGAAGGAGAGGGGGGAAGCAAGATTAATTTATGATTTAAAGATGAGAAGACACAGCTGTTTAAGCTCTGTGAATACACTGCCTGGGTTTAAATCTCAACTTTGTCATTTCTTCCTTATGTTAAACCATTTTCTACCCCAATCCGCTCATTTCTATTATAGGGAAAATAAGAATGCCTACTCCTTATGATTCTTGTGCGGATGAAATAAGTTAGCACATGTAAAGTTCTTAGTTTAGGCCAGGCACATGATACCTGCTCATTAAATGTTAGCTAGAGTTTAGTTCTATTGTTATCTTGACATATTCAGTAACCAATAGCTACATGTGACAATTTAGATTTTAATTTAAATAAAATAAAAAATGTTTCATTAACTACATTTCAAGTACTCAATATCCATATAGATTATAGAACATTTTATTATCAGAAGAAGTGCTAATGGACAACAATGCTCCAGGCTGTAAGACTGTTTTCCGCTAATGTTAGGGTCACAGAAGGTGAGGTAAAAGACCTGTGTTTTTTTTTTTATGTAAAAAATGACTCAGGTCTCCATGTTGTCAACACATGAAATAGAAACCACCAACCTCTTCAGTTTAAAGACCTTGTCCCTTCTCATGGGGCCTGCTGTCTCCTCCTGGGACCCTGAATCCCAGGCAGGAGGAAATATAAACTCAACTTGAACTTGGGCCTATCCACTGGGAGAACCTCCTATGGTACCCAGGTCTGACCCTCATGTATCTCAGTTAATAACTTTGAAGTGCCCAGGCTTCTCCTCACTGTTAACCAAACCACCTGCTTCAATGGGGCAAATGTGTCTTTCTCCTTAACCTGAACTATGTTACATGAGCTCATTTTGGAAGGTATTAAACAGAACACCAACGGAGACATAAATCTGAGTGTATCCTATTATCCAATCTCATCTCAAAAGTCACAAAATTCATTAGCAGATATTTTCATGTAGACATTCTACTATCATCTCATATTTAATTCACCCTGGAACTCAAGGCCATCATTAAGCAGGATCCATGCTTCCATTAAGATAATCTTTTTCTGAGCCCTTTCCTGCAGCCTCTATTCTAGTTAGCCAGGCTTCCTTTCTGAGCCAGGACTACACCATGTTCATTCACACCTCTGCACGTTTGCTCTTGCTGTGTGTCCTGCCTGGAATGGCTGCTTTAATTCCCTCTGCATCCCTCCCAATCTCTTCATCCACAAATACTCAGCTCAAGTCTTAGCTTTTTGAAGCCGTGTATGAATAGTTCTCACATCATTGATGCTGAAAATTATGTCCACAACACATAATTTTAGAGTTTATATATATAATTTATATACTCCTCTCTATATATGGCATGCATACTCCTCTAATTTAAAAACATATCATATATCATTATTTACAGTAGGAAAGCTGATATTGATTTTTGAAAAATAATATTGTACTGCACTTGTCTATTGTAATGGAGGACTGGGCAATAATAAATTGCTCAGAGCAGTGTCCTTGAGTAGGCAAGGACTATTCATCAACTGTAGATAAACTTCAATCACAGATAGGTGTTTAAGTGTGATTATGGAAGCTTGTGGAAGATTGTGATAGCCCCACTTTTCTTGGTGAGGCAAGGACCATGTTAGCCAGATGAGAGGGTAGAGGGAAAAATAGATGGTTGAGTTTTGAATAAACTTAGAAAGAAATTAAGTCTTTTGAATAAGGAGTAAGTAGAATGGTGTAAAGATAGGGAAAGGTAAGAGAAAAGAGTTGGTAGGTTCAGATTGCTTGTGTAATTGAAGCATTCTGGAGATGGAGTGCTAGAGGAAGCAAGGTGGAGGAATAGTATTGTGGCTGGAAATTAGGTTAGAATTGAGAATGTGGAGGGATTGCAGGATGTGATAGTGGAGAGAGTACCCAGGTTAGGAAAAGGATAAGGCCATGATTGCTGGAGGATATTGGGTCAAGGAGGCCTATCTGTGAAGCCTGACCATTGAGTAGACCATCTATCTGATTGTTAAAAATCACCAATAATTAGGACAAGAGTAGCACTGAAGATACTTACAGTGAGCCACCAGTTAAACTCTGGCATTGGTCTACCGGGAATTGTGTCCTGGGTTTGACAAATAAATATAATGGTTCATTTAAAATGACTGTATATAACCTACAGTTGTGTGCTTTTGTGGAAGAGGAAAGGAGAAATGTCTGGTAGAGGCAATGGCAGGATAAGGAGTATACCTACCCCAACCTGATGCTAGGAGTGTGAGCGGGGCCAGAGAAAAGAGCCACCATGTACAACTGGGTTCAGTCTTGATGGAGGAGAGTAGGGAGGTTAAAGAATATACCCAGAAGAGGGTAAAGATATATAGCTTTGCTAATAATTGTCTTTGTGTTTCTGGTTAAAAAAAACCACACACAAAATATGATATCTAGCACTTTAAAGCATATGAAATAAGACTTCCACCTTTCTGTAAAAGTTCTACAACTCAAATGTTCTCCCAAATTGTTAATGCCTGTGAAACATACTATAGATATGTTACTTAGAAAGTGGAAGAATGAAAAACTTTTATAAAATGTAATTAAAAGAAATATTTAGTAATGCTTTTTTTAAATTCATAATAACCAGCTATTTTATAAGAATGGCTCTGAAGGGGACTCATTTGTTCCCTATTTAATTTCTATCAGCCCATACTTCTCCCCACCATCCCATTAGTCATCTTGACTTAACTGTGTTTCTCTTCTCAAAATATGGAGGAAATAAAAATTGATAGCTCATAAACATTATTAAAGAGTAATTTGAGATCCACAGAAGAGAATAAAGAGGAACAGAGAAGGGGCCACTGAAGGAAATGCTATTGTGCAGACACAATGAAATACTCCATACACTTGGATGCATGTATGTGTACATCCCACACACAGACAAATGAGTTATGACTCAATCATAGGAAGGTGTTGTAAAACACTCATAAAATAACCAAATATACTTACACACATAATTTGTCACTTTAAGGAAAGGACTTTTTTCCATATCTTATACAGCCACTGAAGGTTTAAAAATATTTAGAATGGGCAATGTAATAAACAGAATGTTGTTAAAGCTAAAAAGTGAAATAATTTCACTATAGGTGCTACTCAAAAAAGTACAGAATCCTAGTCTCAAAGACCAGTTTCAATGAAAAAGAGTGTTTTCATAACACAATAGAATAAATACTAGGTGCCTCACATCTGTTATTTGAATAGCGCCATTGACTCCATGATATTAGCTCTATTTATGCTTGAGGTACACAGAGGAAAAGATGATAGTATAGTGACACCAACAAGAATAGCAAACTGTAGACAAAAATTAAAAAGCTCAGACTCCTCCTCCTCCATACTTCCAAAGCAAATATCACCAGTATGTCTTGAATCAGAAAAACAATATTTACTAACTCATGCAGGAATGCATAAGGTAACTGAAGAAGAAAAAAATGCATAAAAGACAGACACAAGTTGAGAAATGAGCCTATATGCAGAACTGAGTAGAAGGAATCTGAAAACTCACATTCTTCTCTTGGCTAATATTTATCTCTTGCACTATGCAAAGAATCAGGCTGAATGATTACATTTGGAAAAAAATGTAGTGTCGGCCGGTGTGGCTCAGTGGCTGAACCAGGAGGTCACTGTTTGATTCCCAGTCAGGACACATTCCTGGGTTGTGGGTTCAACCCTGCAGGAGGCAATCGATCAATAATTCTGTCTAATCATTGGTGTTTCTATCTCTCTCTCCCTCTTCCTTTCTCTCTCTGAAATCAATAAAATCATATAAAATATATTTTTAAATGTAGCTATATTAAAATGTGGAATTTGTTTTTTGTGACAAATAACAGATTTTTCATTTTGAAATTCTAGATATTTTAGATGATTCAAGTTTTCATTAACAACTTCCTGTATCATAACTGGAAATGTAGTAATTTATGTAATCTTTATAAGTGACATTAAAATTAGTGACTTATTGATGTAACTATTGAAATAAAGAAAAGACCAGAAAACTGCATATATTGATAGACAGATGAAGATATTGCAAAATCTTTTCTTTCCCTTATTTTTTCAATCAATAAATCATAAAAGAAATATGACAGCATAGGGCTGCACCCTCCAAATGTGAAAGGCAGTCATAAAGTAATTCCGGGAGGGCTGTGACGGTTTATCCTAAGTGGCCAGTGATATTGATGAAGCAGTATCCTGCCTCCTGAGAACAAGTAGACAATCCAATTAACCAGAGTCCAGGCTCGGATTTCTCTCTCTCACCATCTCTTAACATTGATTAGGCAATCAATTTTGGTTTCAAATGCAATGGCATCTCCTTGCCGTTTTGAGCGGTTTTTGATTCATCAACTATATACAGGAAAACATAACACAGGCTAAAGGGCCCAGTCCCTGCTATTTAGGTAGTACACGATCCAAGAGATCAACTTTTACTTATAACTAGGACCACAAAGTCACTATCACAACTAAAATAAAATGATACTGCCTTTAATATGTGTCCCTCCAATCGCAGACATAGATCCTAGATCGTTTTTCTCATCAATTGCTTCATGACCGGTACATAATCTCCAAAAGGACAGTCTTAGAAGATTTTGTTATAAATGTACAACAAACAGATCCATGCAAAAAATCTCTTGATTCTCATTATATGTCTAAGGTATAATATCAGGAAATAAAAAAATCACAAGAAAAGAGTATTTTAAAAGTACTTTCTGTAGGAAAAAATCACACACAATAATTGGTTTTCACATATTGGAATGCATTTCTGGCTCCTTTTTAATTCTCCCTAGTTCTTACTCAGCTGCTTTTTCTCTCACCAACATAACTGTGTTGCCCTAAGAGCCCTCCATGTTTCTACCCTCCCATACTCTGCATTGTCCTTCATTTTCAGAGCCTATCATAGTAGCTTCCCAGCAGGTAGTCTGTCCTGCATTCCATACCTACTATTTGCCCAGCAGCACAAATTTTAAGGTGACCTTTAACATGTTAATCTGATGGTTGAAGGCAGTGGATTTCAAGGCATCCTGGGCAAGCCAGTGGACAACAGTTTGCATTTATAGGTATAACTCTAAATGGTCAAGCTCAAGAAGAAAAGGTGGCTTATTTTGAAATATGTTCCCTGGTATTTATCAAAATGAGTTTAAAATCATGGGCCAAGAAAGTAAGTACTATAAACCACATTAATTAAATCAGTTTCTAAAAGTTCTATGCAATTCCTTTGTTTTCTTTAACACCAATGTGGATATCAAATACTTTTGGTACTAGAATAGCAATTTATGATGTTATAAAAACTTTTCAATCAAGGTCAGAGATTTATGACTTAAAGAGTTTTATCAATTTGTAATATTCTTATTGATGATTAAAAACCAGAGATGGCCTAGAAAACATAAGTTTAAGGAGATTTCTGAAAATTATTTGAAATTATAGGGAACTAGAGGCCTAGTGCATGGATTAATGCACCGGGGGGATCCCTCAGCCTGGCCTGCGCCCTCTCGCAATCCGGGATCCCTCGGGAGATGCTGGACTGCAGGTTTTGGCCCAATCCCTGTAGGCCTGGATTACTAGTTATTTTCAGGAATACTGGAATTGTGAAGTGTTATTGTCAATGTAATTTCTATGATTTAACTTGTTCAGATTTGAAAATATCTGGAGTTACCTGAGCTCATGGTATTATCATATTGAAAATACAGTGGCAGGCCAGAGGTATAATAATTAGGACCTCTTTCTACTTGCTGAGAAGTCCTACACAGCAACATATTTTCCTTAAAACTATAGGTTATAAAACTCTTCTCTGTGAAGTGAGTCTAATAACATGGATGAACATAAGTCTAAGTTGTGTGAAATAATTATTATTTTATTTATTTAAACTATTAAATATGTGCTTTCTTATCTATCCAGACTAAAAATTATTGTTCTTAAAATAGTGACATGTTCATAGTGTCCATTTTAATGGGAAAGAAATAAAACTATATATACTGCATGATCTTAATTTTATATGAAAAAATTTCATAAAGAAAAACAAGATTGGCATTGCACACTAACTATAGATAAGTGTGCAATTCTAAATGACTTAAATCACATCTTTTATACCAACATTTCCCAAATTGTCTTCAATTACCATGAATCATTTTCAGAACAACAAAAAATACATGTTATTTAAAAACACACACACACACACACTTCTTTTCCCCTGAAAGAAAATCATGTCTTGATTTAATGTAATGATATCAATGAAACATGAACATATAGGCATGACCATGAATTCTTCAAATAGATATCACCCTGTAGACATAAATGGAAAATATTACTCTGAAAAACTCACGGTTAAGATATTTGTGGGACAATATATTAAGAGATACCTAATGATGCCCATCCATCTTCAGTACCTGTAAATACACCAGAGGGACAAATAAGGCATGATTAGAGGGTGACCCATTTAAAGGCAACCCCAACTAATTCACCAAGGCTTTGAACTTCATACTTTTAATGAATATCATAAATGGGCTTCGAAGCATGCCACAATTTCAATTTGCTTCCCAGATCCACCAATCGCTGCTTTCCACCCAGCCACCTGGAACCGGCCTCAGCTTCTCCTTTTCTTTCATGTTGGTGGCAATCACCACATCTAACCAGTCAACATCTATCAATTCCATCTCACCAGACAACATCATAAAATAGATTTGAATTCTATGGTTCCTGAAATCTGAATGCATCTTATAAAAATTGGCATTTTTGATATAATGCTTATCTTTGTTAAAAGCTTTGATTAGCCCAGCCTGTGTGGCTCAGTGGTTGAGCATTGACCTCTGAACAAGGAAGTCCAGGTTCAATTCCTGGTCAGGGCACATGCCCGGGTTGCAGGCTGGATCCCCAGTTTGGGGCATGCAGGAGGCAGCCGATCAATAATTCTCTCTCATCATTGATGTTTTAATCTCTCTCTTCCTCTCCCTTCCTCTCTGAAATCAATAAAAATATATTTAAAAAAAACTTTGATTCCATCAATGGTGTCTAATTAATATCATCCTGGTACCAATGGAAAGTAGCATGTAAACATGTATATATTTATGTTGGTGTATTTATCTACACACGCAGAACTAACAGTTAGTTATGGGTGATAATATTTTATTATAAATATGTTGTGTATTTGTTCTCTACCAATCTACTGATAATGAACATCTTCTAACTTATTGACCATTGTTGGACCTCAATGAACATGTTCCCAACACTGCCTTTTTTTCCCTTAAATTATTGGAAGTGTGTACCTCCTGGGAAACAAACAAACTAACAACTATGCACAAGACTTCAGGGAAAGGTGAATGGTTAGGGCATGAAGAAAGGGGGAATTGAGGCGTATCTATTTCTTTGTTAAGCACTGCTAAAGTTCTACCACCTTACAGAGAAGATTTCAGAAGAATAGAGATTTCAGGAACATTAGATTATGTGCAGCATTTATTGGTCTTTCTGGGCCTTTATTGCTTCAAAATAGGGAGCAGTTAGGGGCTAATCAGTACCTTCAGGGGCTGATATAAGAAATAGGGCTGTCTTTAGAAACAATGTCATCAGATCACATAATGTTTTAAAACTGTAGAGTAGTGATGTGTCATGACCTCTTCTTTTTACATTTTACTGCAATTATGTGTATTGAATTAGCCAGACACAGGTCCTGGAAAAGGGGAAAATAAAGATAACATATACTTTTCTATTTCTGCTAACGTTTTATACTTAAGAGGTAGAGTGATTCTCCATAGGAGGCTTACATATATTTACTGAGTGAAAGAAACCTGGTCCAAGATCACACTAATTTAGATATAATTTGGGGCGGATATCTTCTGTCAATGCATTTATCCAAGATAGTGGAGTCCAGCAGCAAGAGTGAGATCTAAGGACCTTGATTGCTTTACTTAGCAGCTGTGCGACTTTCATCAAATTATTTAGACTCTCTGTGCCTCATTTTCATGTCTTGTGGGTCAGGGATAAGGCAAACCACTTCACCAGAATTTTGTGAGGATTAAAGGAGATAATCCAGCCAAGTACATGCCACTGCCTATAAGTACTCCATTAATCTTAGCTATGTTGGTCTTTATACTGTTGTTATTCAGCAATGTTATGAAGTAGGTTCAATCATCAAATAATCAGTGAATACAATTATCTGAACTAGTAGAGTGGATCATTTGCAACAAATGTATCCAGAATGTTTGTCTTAAAATTTTGAGATCTGTGGGAAGTTCTGGAATGGTAAAGGCAATGCTTCCCACATAGTTTTCTATGGGGAAAATGTGGCCAGTGGCTAAGTGCCCACAACTGCATGGAGCATAAAAACTAAACAATGATGGCTTAGTGGTTGTTGTTGTTGTTTTTTTTCTTTGTTAAAATAGAGAAAGCTATAGGGTGCACTCCTGTCCTGGAGACTGGAACTTCACATCAATATATTAAGGGATAACGAGAGGCCCACAGGAAAGACATCTGGTTTCTTTGAGCAGCCCTAAGCATGTGTTGCTATAGAATTCCTTTATCACAGAATTCCTATTAACTTCTTGATTTACATATTCTCAAAGATACTACTCCCTGGGGTCCTAATGAGAACCATGCCAGTCATGTAAATATGAAGCAGACCAGGTGTAGAAAAGGAAAATATAAGGTATGAAGAAGGATTTCCATTTCTTCGTGTTGTAACTACGTATGGAAAGCAGCAGGACAAGCGGGATTATGGATGGCAGCAGAGCCCAGCCCGAGCATCAGGAAGACAAAGTGTGCCGGAGGGAGCTGTGCAAACCCAAGGCCACATGCCCTGCTACCACGGACCGAGGATCATTTCCATTCAATACTGCAGGTCTAAGGTAACCCGACCTTCTACTTCTTTTTTCTCCCCTAGAAATCCATATTTTCATGTACAGTCACATCTTTTGTTTTTCATATGTGTAATCTAGTTGCTTATGTAACCCATGCTTTGCAGGGTGCATTAAACATTTCTATATGTTAGATACAGACCCCTGGACAACAATTTGACACTTCTGGCATAGACTTCAGGGCCCAAACCCATAGCAACCCTGTGAGGAAGGAATTAATATGCCCAGTTTCCTGATCAGGAGATCAATTTAGAGGTAGGTGAGATAACTTGGTCAAGTTCAGAGATCTGGCAGGTGGAAGAACCAAGACCCACACCTGGCCATCCCAGGGTGCACGTTTTTTATTAGGACACCTTCCATGCCCCACAGGTGAACATACATTTGTGCTTCCATTGGATGTGGAGGGTAGGGTGGGGTGGAGGTGGACATTAGCACAGATTGCATACACTCATTCAATCTCCCTTATTCAGAGATGATGTGGCTCTTGTTAAAATATTTATTTTTTCAAATAAAGATATCAACAACCTATTTGGGAAATTGTATCAGATATTACCTTATGTGATAATAGATTTTTTTTCTCATGTCTTCAAATCCTTGCTTTTTAATGATTATTAAAATTTTGTCCTGACAAAATACAGATACAGAGGAAACTCTAAAGTGAAAACATCTTTATTTCTCTAAATCAGGAGTTGACAAAGTGGTTCATAAACCAAATCTGGCTCACTGCCTGATTTTGTGAAGCAAGCTTTATTGATACATAGCCACACCTGTTTGTTTACATATTATCTATGGTTGCTTTATGCTTCCACAGCCGAGTTAAATGGTTCCTGAATTAAGACCACATGACCTACATGAACAAAAGTATTTACTACTCTGGCCTGTACAGGAAAGTTAGCCAACTTCTGCCCTAGATATTCTAATTTTTTTTTTTTATCCTAAGAACAAAACCAGACAGTTACAGTCCTCTGTCCTTGGAGATCATTCTTTACAGACCCTCAGACAATTGCTTTTTATTGAGTTCCCTGTTTCTCTCACCCAAAGGCTCACAATAAATGTAGGTAAAATTTAGACAAGACAAATGCCTACAATAACTGTTACTGTATTCGTTGAGGATGTTAACCTCCACATGGCGTTCCCCATGAGAATAATACATCTATAGTAGGAATAGAATTTTTTTTTTGTCCTCATGGGGAATTATCATTAATAGCCACTCCAAATCTTGTAAATAATTTGTTTTCTCTTTCCTTTAGACACTATAAATTTTAAAGCTAAAACTGCAGTATTCTTACATTGCTGAGTACACCTTTCGACTTGCTAAACTTACCCCAGATTTTATGTTAGCTTACTTGTGTTGTTGCCTTTTTTCTTGACTTCTTCATTCACTTCATGCTATTGCAATGTGCTCATTACTTCAGCCATACCTCATCTTTTTAAATTAAGATTGGACATAAATTAATGATGGCGTAAGCTATGTAGAAAATGACCTGAAAGGAAAGATGCGTGTACCTTCTGCCCCTGTCACGGTAATCTGCTCCTATGATTGCATTGTGCCCTATCCCCAGGGTTCAGTTTAAACCTCCAGGAAATAGGAAGGAAAGAAAATACTCTGACCCTACAAAGACCTCAGTTGAAAAAGATCTGCAGCTGTGCGGGTCTGTGTCTTGAGGAAAAAGAGACCTGCCTTCCCTTAGCTAGTTAGAACACCTCCTGCCTTATGATCATCTTGCCCTCGTAGTTTTAAGGACTTTTATAGAGAGCCAATGAGATTTAGGATGGAGTACATGCTGTGATAGCAGCTTTATATGGCAATGCAACATAAAGTTGAAGGGGGGGAGGGTGATGCCAAGATAGAATTATATTGATGCTACTAAAATCAGAATTGAGTAGAACACAGGCAGATGTTCAAGTCAACGCTCTGTCTTAGGACCAAATAACACATAGAATGCTGCTGACCATTCTGCCCTGCCACTTGCTTCCTGGGCAATCCAAAGTGTTGAGAGAGATCCTATCAAATGCCTCAGAGAGATCACCTGGGAGAAATTGCTTTGATTTTAGTGTGCATATAAGTGATGGGTACTGCTGAACTCCATTCAGTAAGCCTCACTATGAATGCAAATACATTGATATTAGCTTTTCCCCTGTAGTTTCCTGGAGAATTGTTCTATGAAATATGTTGTTGTTGTTTTTTAACCTTAAGCAAAACAGAAATCACTTTTAATTCACCTCCCACCATATATCGTAATGGAAAGGTAAGCAATGAGAAAGGTAAATCGTTTAAACTAAGAAAGCATTTTGTACCTAATCACTATCGATACTAATAAAAGGGTAATATGCTAATTAGACCGGACATCTTCTGGACGACCTTCCAAACAAAGCCACAGTGGCGGGGCTGAGGCAGAGGCAATTAGGGGTGATCGGGCTGGCAGGGGAGAGCAGTTAGGGGGATCAGGCCAGCAGGGAAGAGCAGTTAGGGGGATCAGGCCAGCAGGGGAGAGCAGTTAGGGGCATCAGGCAGGCAGGCAGAGTGGTTAGGGATGATCAGGCAGGCAGGCAAGTGAGTGGTTAGGAGTCAGTGGTCCTGGATTGTGAGAGGGATGTCTGACTGCCAGTTTAAGCCCAATCCTGCATCGGGCATCCCCTGAGGGGTCCCGGATTGGTGAGAGTGAAAGGGCTGAGAGACCTCCCTCCCCCCCTGTATGAATTTCATGCACCGGGCCTCTAGTAAGATACAAAACAGAGCTTCATGTCACTCCCAAGTTCTCCTGTAAATACTTCCAATGGAAGTTTGTTTTTCAGTGTTGTTGTTTTTTGAGAGTGAAATATTTTCCTATTTCATTCATAAGAAGTAATGCGTAAGTAGTAACTAATAAGTTTAAATAATACCTGGTTTTTATCATTTTCCCTTAGTTCAATCTTTAAACATGGATATGTAACTGCTAGTTACATATAGTTAGCATTCACTAATTAGAAAACCATCAAACATACAAGTTACCACATGTTTTGGTGATAGAAATATCTGCCTTACAGCTACTTCTTAAAGTGCTACTTCCTTATTCTCCAGTAAAATTACTTACTGCTCAAATCCTGCTTTCTACTAGATATTCACAAAAAACAGTGTTACTTTGATTATATTTTATAGCAAGTTTTTTAGGGTTCTTCATAAGAGAGTCTGAATTAAAACATCTTTAATTCAGCTATTTTTCAATGATAATGACCTACTACCACATAAGTTACAACACAATGTCAAATTAATCAACATTACACACACATCTCAGAAGTGTGCCATTCCCATGATAGTCTAATAACACCTCAAGGAGGATCTCTTGGTAATAAAGATGAAATGCACTGACAAAATCCTTCCATAAACCAGAAGGTACAAAAAGTGCATGAACTGCTTTACGACACAGCCAGAGGGACTTCTCAGCGTAAGCATACTGCAGGCATGCAGATGGAGAGTGAGCATACATAGTATTGCCTTATATAATCTCCATTTTCTTACAAATAGTCAAAGGAAATGGCCTCGGTGTAACATCTGAAGAATAACATCTTGCCTGAGTAACTGATATCATTCCAATAAAAACTTTGTTACTGATTTCGAAGAGCTAAACATGCTCTTAAAAATTATTTAGATAATGAACAACATGAACTGATGAACAAAAACAGAGCCAGAGTCACAGAAGCATGGAACAGAACATCCAACCTAAGAGGCAAGGCAGGGGAGGTGGGGGGTAGAGGGCGGGGGGTAAGAGATCAACCAAAGGACTTGTATGCATGCATATGATCATAACCAATGGACACATACAATGGGGGGGGGGGGGGGAAGGGATGGGAGCAGCTGGGGAGAGGCCAATAGGGGAAAAAGGAGACATATGTAATACTTTAAACAATAAAGAATTTTAAAAAATGATTTAGGGTAAACACAGGCCCCTCTTTCTAACTGCAATAAAAAGTATGTGTATGTATATATATATATATATGTGTGTGTGTGTGTGTGTGTATGTGTATATGTGTGTGTGTGTGTGTATGTATGTATATGTATATATATCTATATATATATATATAGATATATATATAGATATATATACCTAATATGCAAATTGTCCCCACAGGAGTTTGACTGGGAGACGGATCGTTCGTTCATTATGATGTGCGCTGACCACCAAGGGGTGGCATGGAACAAAGGAAGGCCCCTGCCGGCAGCCGGAAGGAAGGCTCCGGCTGGCAGCTGGAAGGCCCTGATCAGCACTGATTGCTGGCCAGGTCTAGGGACCCTACCTGTGCACAAATTTTGTGCACCAGGCCTCTAGTTATTTTATAAAAATAGATATTCCATAGAAAATGGTATGCTTTAACTATATATTTCCATGTTAATTTGGGACACTTCAAAGATACATAGCACACAAACATACCAACATTATTTAAAAACAAAAACTATAGTTTTTAATTACTATATATCAACTAAGCTATTTTTTCATATTTTAATATTTCTAAGATCAGAGTGGGTTTTAAAAGTGAAGGCATGTCATAGTTTTAATGGCAGCTTGCTACATAAAATAGTATATTTTATAATTGATAGTGTCTTTGAATCCATAATATACAAGCCTTCACCATAAAGTTAACTCCAGTTTCTTCATTTTCAAAAATTTTCAAGATTACAATGCCAATGGAGCAGTGTTATGGATCATTAAAATAGAAAAATTTTTACTGCTGACAGGAAGGGGTACCTCTACGTTTACTTATCACCACAGAGGATATTAAATGCCACTCATTTGATTTTCCCTAAATCTTTTCTTTTTCTTAAGGAAAATATATGAAAACATCTGTTTGGCAACACTAAGATCATGTGACATGGTTTGAAATTCTCTTATAATCCTGGTCTCTCTTCCCTTGATAGTTGTATGCAGAATATATGAAAGAACTCGGTATTTTAATGTTGCTTACCTATGCTAAAGTAGACCAGTCTTTCTTATTTTGGTTAATATTATTTAATGCTGATTAAAGTTAATTATGTTTTTAGAAAACTGTTTCTGGGAAACTTTATTGATAAATATTATTGATAACCTAATTGGCAAACCCTTTACTAAGTATGCAGTCAACTAAATCCATTATGTTCTATATATCTGGTTTACTGTTAAATCATTATTTCCCTGGTGCACTGAATATACTTATATTTAACTTTTCCAAATAGTGACTCATTTGTTCCAACATGTTTCCAAACACACTGGTTATTTTGTCGCTTAAACTCTTTTAATCCTGTGATGTGATCCTTCATCCTAATATGGCATTGTCTAAATCAGTGACGGCGAACCTCTGACATGTGTGTCAGTACTAAATATTTATATTTTGGTTTATTAAATACAATTATATATAACAATTATACATTTATGTTATTTAAACTATAAATATCGCAAAATAATGTTTTTTCCTCAAAGTGACACACTACCCGAGTTATGCTCAGTTTTTTGGCGAAGTTTGACACACCAAGCTCAAAAGGTTGCCCATCACTGGTCTAAATGGTCATTCCCCAGATTACTAATAACTGGAAACCTATATACAATCAGTTTCAAGCATCACACTCTCAGAACCACACATCCTGTCCCCTTAACACCTTAGCTGCAACAATAATTCCCCTAAGCAACGCTGAGCACAGTTCACCACGCTCTATTGAAAACTCCAGTCTTGGTCTAGGAGAGCCACACCATCATTGGTTTCCTCTTTCCTCTCCGGCTGCTTCATCTGAGTCTTCCCTGGTTTCTTTTAATAGATCCAACTGTGGAGGACTTTGAAGCTTAGTACTTAGAATTCATCTCTTTTCCACTTCCACTTACTCCTTTGGTGATGTCATCAAATACCATGGCTTTAAGTATTCAAATCTCTTCCATGTGTTTCTACATGCCCAACTACATTGGGCACACTAACGTCTTCACTAGAGTTGTGTTGCTCATTCTCTGCCAGCCACAATGCCAGAGAAACATAGATGCATTCGCCCTTGTCCCTTTTGGGCTTCCATCATTGTTAATATGAAAACACTCCATGCTACCTTTATCCCCTTATAACCAAGCCAGGACACCCTCACTGGCCCCAGTGGCTCAGCAGATTTCTACCAATTAGACCAAACACTGCTGTCAACCAATCCTCTGCCACAAGAGCTCCTCGGAGAGGCAAACACTTCCTGCCACTGTGCTAGGATTACACAGGTTTGCTTGGGCCCATACCCAGATAGTGTTTTCTTGCTTACACACTAATGCCTGCCTAGGTTGCTATACCTGTGGTTACACACCAGCTACCCCATCCTGCTCACTATGTCAGACTTCATTCTTTACAGAGAACGTTTCCCTGTCTGCAACCTTGATTTTCCCACAGTGCATCACAACCACAGCTCACCGAAGATGTTTGTATGTACCCAAACTTGAACTGCAGACACAAGCCATGTTCCTCCACTGCCAGAGGTGGCTCAGTCTCCATGTGAATCAGGGCATCTAAGAGGATTTTGAGAAGGAAGCATTGCTTATCCTTACACACTAGCTGCATGTCACAGCTCGGGGCCAGCGGGATACCCTGTTACAACAGAAAAATGCTAGCGGCATCCCTTGGCTATTATAGATTAATGCTGTGCAATAATTATAGAACTTAGCTGAGATAAAAAATAATCTCATTTAGAACAAAATTAGTCTCTCAGGTTTATCATTAGTGTGAGCACTGTATTTATTCACAAATCTCCAATATTATATTTTCTTCCCTTTATTTTTGACAAGTTTTTTAAAAAAATAAAGTTATATTTTTCTTAATATTAATGAAATATATCAATATCTCATACAGACAGACATATATGTGAATTGTAAAATTTTAGAAAATATAAATAAATATTAAGAATAAAATGTAAAATACTAATAATTTTCTAATCCATATATAATTAATTGACAAAGATATCACATTCTTAACTTTAGATGAAAAATTATAGAAACAAATACATGGCAGTCTTACTGAGAAAAAAATCAAATAAGAATTTAATTTTAACTCTTATAACACGAAAATATCATTATCATCATCAACAACAACCTCAGTAACACAAAGAGAGCATTCCTCAAAACCACAGGCCATATGAAGTGACCGTAGCAGAGTTCATGCATAATTCCAAGTTTTTCCATGAAGATAAACTTAGGCAAGTGTGAAAGCATTCTTTCATACTTCATATTCCTTATCTAAAGAAGAGAGGAGACTGAGAGGATGAACAGGTAAATTACACAGTATATATATATATATATATACTTAAAATCACAATATGACTAAAAAGAAAGAAAGTGGCTTAGGTCACTTCTACTTTATTATTCCATTTTAAAAATAAGAAAAAACATATGCCTCACAGTCAATAAATACTTGTAATGTGATGATTTCTATAGATCTACGATCATTCCATTTAATAGCTGCCATTCAAATAAGTTTGAAGTCATTATTAGAAAAATAATTCCATGAATTACAGGGTCACCCATTCATTAGCTCTATGATCACACTTCCCAGATAGTTCTAATGAGCTTATATTACTAAAGACACTGATAGTAAGATGCTGTGAAGCATTAAATTAATAGATCCTAAAAGACAATGCAGCTATACTCATTCATACTACATGAGATGGCTACATAGTTCACTCTTTCATTGGTTTTCCAGGACAAATGAATGTGAACATGCAAAAACACAAAAATAAATCCTGTATGTTGGTAATATTTAGAAAAACCCTATATTTTGATTCACAATACATTTTTCATGTAATCAAACTTCTGTGTAGAGTACATTACATTACATAACATTACTCAAAGTGGACTGGAGCAAAGTCTGGTTTTCTTTCAGTTCAGTCTATCTACATGCTTGAGTAAGTTCCTTCCATGTGTAAGGGAAGAAAACTTTTCCTCTCTAGGTTCTTTTCCTGGCGAAATAATTCCATTGACATAAAATGAATTAACAGTAGAACAACAAATTTAATACTGCATGTACAGGAGCCCTAAAGATATGAGTCTCAACGATGTGACCAAAGCAGGTGCTTTTCTATCTTTTGACAAAACAAGGGGTCTGGGCTTGGAGTCGCAAATGAATGGGTTAGGAGTAACCAAGTTCGTTTATACACCTTTCTCCACCTTGAATTCCCTCTCTCTGGCAATAAAGGATGACTTCTACCCTCCTGGTAAACAGAGGATACCTCACAGGGGAGATTTATTTCCTGTTTTCAGAGAGACAGAGAAGAGCCAGAATGTCCTTCTTGCAGCGGCTGTCTTATAAGTAACTTCAATTCCAAACAACCAACCTGCCAATGTGGCATAGTTTGGGATGGCGCATTCCGCTCCCCTTCACATATATGAAAGATTTTGATCACTAACACATTACAGCATTTTTATTTTACAGATAAATAATCTAATAATAATAATTTGTTCATGGGAAATTTTACACTTTCATGATTAGAACTTAAGTCCACAGGTTTCCAAACTACTGTTTATGTAGCGCAATGTCACACAATAGGTGTTTTCAGGCAATGTGCACAATTCTGCAGATATTGAGTAACAAAACAAAACAACAAAAACAAGGATGTTTTGATAAGGCTTAGACTAGCACTGTGTTAGCTCTTTCACGGGGAAAACAAAAGCAACAGGATAGCCCTGCCTACCAATGGTCTAGAAAAACAAGAGTTCCATACTTGAAACAATTAGAGCCTATGAAGCAAGGACTGTTGAAATGCTCCGTTACATTTTTCCAGCTGCATTACAGGGTATTTTAAAAGGAGCAATCCATGTGATGAGAGTTATAAAAGGCCCTTTAAAGAAGCACAATGCATTTACCAAAAAGGACATGCTCCAGGGAATTGCCCTGTGCACAGAGCCACATGCTTCATTTGCGTATCACCATAGATCAATGCGGATGAATCTAAAACAGAAACATAAGCCCACCAACTCGCTTAAGAAAGTGTCTTGTGTTGTAATCACAGTCTTCCTTCTCAGGGCACCTGGCCACTGCTCACCCAGAGTCACCCACCTCCAGGCTCTATCTTCCTTAGCACCTCCCATTAGTTCACCTGTTGGATCATAACGTTCCCAGATTCCCAGAAAAGCCAACACCTGCTGAAATCCTCCACATCCGAACCATTGGCCCTTTTCTTTCTGATGGAAGCTGGAGCCCGGAATGAACTTAGGGTTTCACACTGAGGCACAAGGTTCTCAGCCATAACAACTGTCAGAAAGCAGAGGCCTAGGCTTCTTCATGGCCAGAGGACCATGAAAGCTGGCGACCCACATGGGCTGGACCACCTATGTGGCCGCACTCCAATGCACCCTGTTGGGTGTTTCTGATTCTGTGCCAGAGCAGCTCCATTCCCAAGGTTCTGAGAGCTCACTTCCTTTTCCACTCTACTAGTATCTCCTCCCAGGTGAGTGTCAGCCTGGCACATGCCAGTTTTCCTTCCTGAAATTGGATGCTACACTAAAGCTGTCAAGGTTTCTGGTATAATTTTTATTACCTGCCCATGTCCTGAGTGCTGAGCCCATCCTTTTTTAAAAAATTTATGGGGGTGACATTGGTTCACAAAACTGTACAGGTTTCAAGTGTACAACTCAATAAAACATCTGCACACTGTATCATGCACCCATCATCCCAAGCAAAGGCTCTTTGTGTCCCCATTCCAACCCCTCTTTGCCCAGCTCCACCTAGCTCCCACCCCCTTTCCTTCTATCACCATACTGTTGTCTGTGTTTATGTGTTATGCATATATGCTAATACTTTCACCTTCTTTCATCCAGTCCCCCAACACCCTTCCCTCTGACATCTAGTTGTCAGTCTGCTCCAGGTATCTATGTCTCTGGACCTATTTTGTTGTTAATTTATTTTGTTCATTAGATTCCACATGTAAATGAGATCATATGGTATTTGTCTTTCTCTGACTTATTTCACTTAGCACAAGAATCTACAGGTCCATCCATGCTTTTGCAAAAGGTAAGATTTCTTTTTTTTATTTTTTTGTCTGTGTAGTATTCCATGGTGTAAATCCACCACAGCTTTTTTTTAATCCATTTATCTACTGATGGGCACTTGGCCTGTTTCCAGATCTGGAGCCATGCAGGAATTGGGACTCAGGAAGTTTCGCCCTGCGGAACCCATTTCAAGTCAGCCTGGAGGCTATGTCTGTGGCCAGCTCATGTGTCTTTAGTCCTCATCTTGCCTGGTTAAGTAGGTCTCTGCCCAGCTTACTGTGCACCTTTGGGGCCTGTGCATGAGTGCTCACCAGACCATACCCAGGTCAGCTTGACTTCCCTTAAGTTGGTCACTTTATTATTATTTTTTTAATTATTGATTTCAGAGAGGGAGGGAGAGAGAAAGATATAGAAACATCAATGATGAGAATCATGGATTGGCCACCTCCTGCATGCCACATACTGGGCATAGAGCTGGTAACCCGGGCATGTGCCCTGACTGGGAATGGAACCATGATCTCCTGGTTCATAGGTCAATGCTCAACCGCTGAACCACACCGGCCAGGCAGTTGGTCACTTACTTTAGATACATGCACCCATGTGCAGCACTAAGTAAGTTATCGCCCAGACTACTAAATTGTATCTTTGTTTACATCCCATCCCAAGTGCTCTAATCTCATGACACTCAAAGACATTTTAGCTATGTCATGACAAACTGAATGGCTAGTTGGATCTTTAGTACCAATGAAGTAAAGTAGATAGAAAAAAATAATAATGCTTTGTCAAGAAGCATAAAAGAAAGTAATAGAAATGATGACTTCTGCCATTCTGTGCCCGGCAATAATCTAGCTAGCTGGATATTTGTGATTTGTGGGAGGATTGACTCTTTGAGCCATTATTTCTAATTGTAGTATTTCCTCTAAAATGGAATAGTGGCTGGTACTCCTGGCTGGGTCTAAGTTTGAGGCCAGATTCTCCCAGCACTCTTTCTCAGGCATCTGTCAGGTCTTTAGAGATCACTGACTTTCAGAGAAAACCATCCATTTTTTTCAGACATCCAGATGGCTGCATCAGTCCTGTATACTTTAGTGTCCAGGTGGCCATCTCCGGGAACCTAAAATGCCAACCTTAAAGTCTACAAGGTCAGTTCTCCTTCACCTTGGCTTTGTCTACTCATTGCTTTCTGAAGTACATACCTGTGGCATTCCTACCAATTTAGGAGGTATTACATAATAATCAAATTGTGTCAGAATTATTATATCAATGAGGGGAAAACTGATGTAAAAATTAAGCAATTCTACTATGCCAGGACAAATTTGTCAGTTATAAAATGGTCATCTTCCTGGATTTTGTCCCCACCCCAAATAGCAAGGTGCCAGCCAGCCTCTTTGTGCTCCCTTGTTTCAATCAATTTGCCAGAGAATAGTGTGTGTGCATGTGTGTGCATGTGTGTGTGTGAGTGTGTGTGTGTGTGTGTGTGTGTGTGTGTGTGTGTGTGTGTGTTGGAATGGTATTAATGAGGGAAGTTAGAGAGAGAAGATTCTATAAGACAAGAAACAAGCCAGAAGTCCAGGGTCCCCACAACTCTCAGGAGCCCACAGCTGAGTTGCTTGGTTTCTTCTAAAAAAGCAAAACTGTCTAATTTAAATGGTCACGATGTGACATCAACATCCACATAGCAGAGAGAGATTTACATGTTGTTTTTTTTTAGAAGCAGCGTATGAGATAAATGCATGACAGAAAACTTGTTTTCTTTTGTCCTTACATTAAGCATATCTTAAAAAGATTTGTGTCTCTATTTATGGGTTTACAGTAACATTAACATAAACTATTCTATTTGCTGCTGAATATTTTGCCACTTGAAGATGTTAAGAAATGTGTGCTCTTTGTAAACAGTTGGCACTAAATCAGTGTTAAATTCAATACATATTTATAATAGAAACTACATATATTTGAGAGGCAAAAGTAAATTTTATATATCTGTATCTACTTTTCAAACATGATAAAACTATTTTTCTAAAGAATAGTACCTTCCAAGCCAGTTTCCTTCCACATAAACTTCACTAATAGTGTTCTTTTAACATTTAAATTACTTTCTAACTTCATTACTTGCCCTGCATACAACTCTCAAAAATCTGCTAATTCAAAGGAAGCACTCAAGCATTCCTTTATGTCTCAAGGATCAGGAAATCTTATGAGAAACAATAAGTGCTTTTGTCAGGTAGTGAATGAGGAAGAAACTTCTTGAAGTAAAGAATAAGCCATGTTCAATTTTAACATGTAAAAGGACATTTCTTTAACTTGCCCATGATTTACAATCCAAACACTAGAATAAAGGTCTTTAAAAATTAAGATATCTCTTCTAGAAGATGGTCAGTATCCTAGAAGGCAGCAATACTGGTAGTAATTTTGATCCAATCTTTTAACCCAACTGAAATTCAAATCAAATTCAGAAAATCAAAGTGAGAATCTGCCTCTGGAAGAGGAATCCAGCAATGTGCAGGCTCCATACTTTAACCCAGTTTTCAGCGTCAGCACTAGTGACATTTGGGTTGGATAATTCTTTCTTATTGTAGCCTATCCTCTGCCTGATGGGGTGTATAATGGTTAGGTCTGATCAAATAATTGAATGGGTACCCCCTCCCCTGGGAACTGACCTTTAGACCACTTCACAACCAACATTCCCTTTTGCTTAGACCACATTCCACTTGCTATGACCATTATCTTTCCCCTTAGGACCGGCCCAGAGAATTCTCTGCCCAGTAAAAGCCCACCCAGAGTCCTTTAAAATCTCAGACTCCCCATCTCTTGATGCTGGTGCCATTTTGGGGCTCAGCCCATCTGGATTTCCAGATGACCTAACAAATTCGTAATGCTTGGCCCCTTTCAGCCTGGTGCACTCTTCCTTCTGTGATCCTAATGATAACAACATCCCTGGACTCTATCCACCAGATGCCCGTAGGGCCTCTCCTTCCCAGCTTCCTCTCCCCTCTCCCCAACCCTCGCAAGTAAGTACTGTAGCAGTCAATGAAGTCTCCAAACCCTGTCATCAAATGTCCCCTGGCGGCAAAATGCCCTCCCCTCCGCCCTCACCCACCCCAGAACCACTGTTTAAATCTCATTAATCTCATTTCCTTCTGGCTACCTTCTCAATGGCATCTCCTTCATATAGCTATTTATTGAGCAAGAAAGATTTTACTTTTAATGTTTATAAAAATAAAAAGGTGCAGAGGCAAAACAATGTCTTTATAGTGATATCTATAACTCAGAAAAGTGTCCAATGGAATGCCCTGGATGCTATCTGGGGTCCTTCTGATCTAGAGAGAGTGTAATTTGTTCATTAAAGCAACGTCTGCATTTTGGGGTCTGCCAAACCATATTCTCAATTTTCACATTTTAATATTTAGAGGCTATATAATTGTGATTAAATTCCTTAAATTCCTTACACCTCTAGTCTTCATCTTAATAACCACAGATAATGCCCTAGTCCAGTGGTCTGCAAACTCATTAGTCAACAGAGCCAAATATCAACAGTACAATGATTGAAATTTCTTTTGAGAGCCACATTTTTTAAACTTAAACTTCTTCTAATGCCACTTCTTCAAAATAGACTTGCCCAGGCCGTGGTATCTTGTGGAAGAGCCACACTCAAGGGGCCAAAGAGCCGCATGTGGCTCGCGAGCCGCAGTTTGCCGACCACGGCCCTAGCCGATCTGGCTCAGTGGATAGAGCATCAGCCTGCGGACCATAGGGTCCTGGGATCGATTCTGATCAAGGGCAGGTACTTCATTTGCAGGCTCCTCCCTGGCCCAGGCCCTGGTCAGGGCACATCCAGGAGGCAACCAATCAATGTATTTCTCTCACATCAATATTTCTCTCTGAAAATCAATAGAAAAATATCTTTGGGTTAGGATTAAAATAACAACAACAACAAAATGCAGACAACAATAATATCTCCATTTTGCATAATTGTAGGAACTGAATGGGATAACATCCCTAAAGGGCATGTACATATTAGACAATTCATTATTTCATGCTTATAACCATAAAAGCATAAAAATATCATTTATTATATGTGTTCTGTTTTATCTTTTAAATAGCATATTTGTTGGCTTTTTAATAATTAAACTAGAATTAAATCATTTGGAATATCCCCTGGTTCTCTAGAAATTGAAATTTACATTTATTAAATTTGCTTTTATGATGAAACAAGGCAATAGCATAAACATAACTTTAGCTGTTATTTCACTCTCATCTATAAGAATCTGGCTGTATTCCTCCCAGACATAATAATAAAGGGAAAATACATTTTATTTATTTTTCGGTTGAAATAACTTCTTTAAATCTCACTAAAAGATTAATTAGGCTGTCATTTCTTACAAAATCATCCTGAGATCCATTTTTCCTAAGCAGTTGTTTGAAACCAATGCAATGCATACTATTGGGATTAACTAGATATAGAGTTGGATATATTATTAATATTACACTTCAACAGGAATCACATTGGACATACTCTATTTGTATACACTTAAATCTGTTGCAGCATTCCTCATATATGAGAAATTTAAATAAGGCTGATACTTGCCCTCAAGAGTGGTACATATACTGCACATTAAGTAATATGAACATTATGCTTTGTAATTCTTACTTTGCATTACAAAAGTGAAACTGTAATAAATGCATATAATTGTCAGAAAATAATTAACCAAAGCAACAATATAGGTTAGTGGCAGAAATATTAATCATGCTTTGTTAACTGTGATTGTTCTGTTGTGATTAGAGAAAGCACATTCTAACTTGCCTGAGAGTTATATGCCCTGGGACATAGAAGTAAACCTGGAATGTGGTCCATTCTCCTTATCCAAGAACTGCCTATTATGGAAAGATTAACAACCCAGTTGCAGAAGAGAGTCCTGGAGCAGCTTACCCCGGCCCGCATAGCCTATAACCTGTAACCGTAATACCCATACTGATTCCTTTTGCCCACCTCTCCAGGTAATCTTCGTTCTTCTACCCAATATAAGCAGCTGGCTTATGGGGAGCCCAGAGCAGATTTTCCTGGATGACCTGCTGCTCTCCCATACTGACACATTATTGGAATAAACACTCATATATGCGTCAATCCTCTCATGGCTTAATTGGCTCAAGAAGTGACAGGCAGCCTGGACCCAACGGTTGTCCGATTTCATATAGAGAACCTGGTCATCTTTCCCAGGATGCATGATCTCCCCACCTCGATTAAGTACCTTCCTCTTCTTTCCCTGGGCTAACATGGTCCAGAACCCCCTTGGTCTCACTTCACCCAGTCACTCATGTAACCAGCTAATCATTCTTCATTTCCAAGTGACTAAACCAGCAGAAAAAGGTACAGTCCCTCACTCAGGCAGATTGAGAAACTGCCAAATAATATCCAGGAAACCAGGCCTCAGCTTAATTAAATGTTAGCTGTACAAGGCACTCCTCTGGATCTTCCAACCTCCTACAGTAAGGTCATTTCACTCTATAGTTTTCCTGTATACATTTTGCACAAACGTAAGTTAATGTTTAGGGAAAAAAATAGTGTCCAAAGCACATGGCTATGGGCTTATTTATGGGTCAGCATTTCCAGGTGTAGAATTATTAACTTCTCATTTGTTTCAAAGTTTTGTCAGGCTGCGACCTCACCTAGCATTATTGTCCACAATTCTGGTCTAATAAGATACACTCGCTAATTGTACACAAATAACTGAGTAGTCTGGGCAATTATGAATGAATGAATTTAAGTGCCAGCAAAAGCAAAAATGACAGGCTAGTTTTTACCTATTTATAGTTCTATCTAATCTGGAGAACTCCTTAGTTATCTAAAAATAAAACTGACATTTCAGCTTAAGTTATTGCTTATATTCTAGAAGGGGAAAAAAGATAACTTTACTGAAATATCTTGTGTTGTCCTTTATCTTGGAGGTTTCTGTACTCTCAAATATAATTATCAATAAAACAAAACATGATTCCTTATTTAGTTGTCAGGGATTTCATCGGTTTTCCTAAGTCACATTCAGTTCAACAAAGTCTTACTATGAATAAGAAACTGCTCTAGGCACTTGCCTAAAAAGCCTAGTGAGGAAAGCAAACACACAATGATAGATCATTTTAATAATATAAGTAAAATGTAAAGAACAAAAAATTCCTCTGCAGCCAGTCTGGAGTTCAGTGAAGGACTCCGGGGAAAGATGAATATGGCATAAGTCTTAAAAGATGAGCAAGAATTTCTCAGAAGAATTTTCAGAAATAATAGGATCAAAGATGTAGAACACTATGGTGTAACTAAAAAACAATGTAGAATTAGGAGAGCCTAAGTGTAAAGAGTGGGGATCCCAGAACAGAGAGGTCTGTAGAGCAATGCATGGACTCATTCATTATAATATCAAAGCAGCATGATTTCAGATGTGTATCACATTGAGAGAAAACTTTTCTGAGTAAGCCACAGAACAACCAGACATATTTCAGTGTGCTAAAGGAAGAAAAGGAAATGGCTGTTCTTTGACAATTCCATATATATTTTTTTAATGTTAGGCTGTCCTGCACCGTTTTGGAAAATATTGCATTATAAAAATGCAAGGAAATCCTGTAGTTGCAATATTTCACCTCAGTTGCAATCAAACAGTGGCAAGTAGATGCTGCAATTACTTATTCATGTGAAAACTATTATTAACTTCATTAGATCAAAGGTTTCTTTATCCAAGGTTTTCCTACAGTTTAGCTTTCCACACTTTGCTCCCTGCCCACAGAGGAATCATTCGCCTGATCTTCCTAGATTAATAAGAAATTCTCCCAAATCAGCCACAGCAAAGAGATTGCTGGGTCCAGGGATATGCACATACACCCTGTCACATGCATATCCGGATGCAAAGACAATGCAACTTTAGATTTTGATTTTCAACCATTAGTCCAGCTGTCATAACAGTATGTCTAATAGCACCCAGGGGCGTGAGTGAGCTTGATGTTTAATGCAAACCAGTTCGCTGAAAAATAGGATCACTTCATATTATATTACAAAGCAATAAAATACAAAAGGAGGCCCTAGGGAGGTATTTAATGTATATTCATAAGGTTTATCTATAGGGGGATGTATACTTACTAAGGTAAGTGGAATACAGTAGTATAAAAATACTAGGCCTAGTATTTCTATCAAAATTATGTAGAATATGAAATACACTTGAGTATAACTTGAATACATATATTAAAATTAAGCTGCCAAGGAGAGCAAAAATCCACCTTCTGCTAAAAATGATTCTATAACATGTATACTTTTGAAAGGGGGTATAGATTGTTTAAATGATACAATTAAACTAACATTTAATTAAAATTAAGTATATTTCAGTTATATACACATTTTTAAGTTGGACCTACAAGTCTTATGTGGATTCAGAATACATCACAAGATTCTATGTGGGCTTCCTGCCCAGGTCTTAGTCATAAGGAAAACACCCAATATTCACAGAACTAGATGAAATAAATTGGTAGGTTTGAACATTATCTGAAGAGGATAAAAAATTCAAAATCATCTAGCCAACATGTTTTTGTTTACTTTATGATGACTATTACTCATGTAGCTGCTGGGTTGGCATGACATCATCCAGGTCAGTAGTTTCCCCACCACACTGACTACTCCTGGGGAGGAATCTCTGAATTCTTCATCATACTTGTTATAATAATTCTATTGCTATGGACTGATTGTTTGTGACCCCCTAAAATGTGTATGATAAAGCCCTAATCCCCATATGATGAAATTTGAGTTGGGGGCTTTTGGAAGGTACTTGTATTTGAATCAGATGAGGTTTGTATCCCTATAATGGGATGAAGGGACCACAGAGAAAAGACAGAAGACAGATCTCTCTCTCCCCCTCTCTCCATCATGTGATAGAGCAAGAAAGCAGCTGTCTAAAAACCAGAAATAAAGACCCTACTAAGACCTTGAACATCCTGACACCCTGATCATGGAGTTCCAGCTTTTTCTATAAAAAAATAAATGTTTCTTGTTCAAGCCAACTACTCTATTCCATTCTGTTATAGCAGCCTGAACTGAATAAGGCAGCTATAAGTAGGATTTTAATGTGTCAATTCTACATAGTAGTAAATTGAAATTTAGGGCAGTGAAGTACCCTGTTCATAGTTATAAGGATAGTAAATGGAGACAAGAACCTGGAACTCAGTAATTCTATCTATATGCAACAAAATGTAAATATACAATTTATTATAAAATGAAGATATGGCTCATAATTGTATAGCAGGTAAAGAAAGATCACTATGTAATAGAGGAATGAGCTAGTTCATCTACTGAAGAGTGTAAGAAGGTATAAAACTTTGAACGAGGTCTGCTTGATTCCAGAAATGAGCTCTTAATACAGGCTGGGTGGTCATAAGCATCAGTCAATTCTTTTGAGTTATGGTGCCTGAAGAACTAAAGGCAAAACAATGAAAAATGAGACATGTAACTATGTGATTGGAAACAGGGCCAATTTCTGCCCAGTTAAAACTCAAATTCTAAGAAAGCTCTCAAATTTGACCTGTGATCTTTTTAACCCTCTTGGCCTCATTTTCAGTCTTCATTAAAAAAAAGAAGAAGGAGGAGGAGGAGGAGGGGAAAATAAAAAAGAAAGGAAAAGCACTCAATGTATAGAGACCTGTATATTTCTTAATCCAACAATTGTTCTAAGGACCAATGCAAAGACAATTTATAGAGAGTAAGAAACATTAAAGTCACAATTACTACATCAATGGTTTACATCAAATATTAACTAAAAATATTCCAGAACTGGGATTAGAAACGAGAAGCATAAAGCAGATAAAAGATAAGGCTCTGATCTTCAAATAATTTTTCATCTGTATGAGGAAATAAAGCTTAATTACCTGAGACAACTAGAAAATAAAACTCTAGTTCGCTGATAGAGTGTTAGGTGCTAGAACATTAGTAGAAATAAAAAAAAAAAAGTTCTGTAAATATTCACAGAAGAAGGTAAGTATTTCTTAGGGCTGTGCTGGGAGTGGGACCACATGGCAGACTTGCATCACGGTGTTTCTGAATAGGCTGAGGTCATCTGCAGCTCTGTCCAGACAGAGGAGAGCAGGAGAAACATGAAAACCCAGTTCCATTTATCAAGTGACTTCCTTGTCAGTTAAAGTCAGGGCTCTAAAATCACATAAACATTGATTTTGGCATTTCAAATCCTTTCTTTTAGACAAGAAAACAGATGATGCTAAAAACAATCTTTTCCTTGATGTTCTTTCCTCTTGCTATGTTCCATGAGATGCCTTATGCAATGAAGCAGGAATGAGGCTGCAGTTCTCATCTTCACAACTGTAACAACCTTCTCTATATAGTTCTGCATGCCCCTCTTCTTCAGGGTGCTTACAGACTAAGAGAAGGAATACAATCAATATTCCCATCTTACACATTTTGTTAGAACCATGGTTTTTACATGAAACTTCATTGACTTAAACTCATACACTAAAAAAGAATACCAAAGTATGTATACATATTTCTGAACCTTGGAAAAGTAAGAATGCTATGCCCTCCCCCCTTCCCTCAAGTACTGAAAGTATTCCACTAAAAATATATTTGAATATGTTAACAATAATGTGTGTTGAAGGCCGACTATGAACTAGGTGCTACTAGCTGCTACTAGGTGCTCCAACATCTATCACTTTAACCCTCATAACAATTCCATGAGTTCAGAGGTTAAACATCTTGCTCAAGGTCACACAACTAGTAAATAGGAGTCCTGGACATGGACCTAGGAAGTGTGGCTTTAGAACTCATATACTTCATTATATTTACCCCAATTATCTTGGCAGCATCCTATCTAATGAAAGAGTAATATGCAAATTAACCATCACTCCACTACACCCACAAGCCACGCCCACCAGCCAATCAGGAACGAGTATGCAAATTAACCCCAACCAAGATGGCTGCAGCCATGTAGCGAGCAGGAGGCTTGGGTTTCCCCAGCGATGGAGGAAGCCAAGCTTGCTGCACACCCTGGCGGGCCCAGGCCTCCATTCAAGGCTACAAAGTTTCAATTATAGAAGATAAATAAATCCCAGATACCAGGGCCTCTGCTTGGGTCGCCGGGGGGCGTGGCTGGCATGCAAACCACCACAGGCCCCTCGCCCAGGCTGCCCCACGCCCCAAGGGAACCCCCACCCTGATCCGGGACACCCTTCAGGGCAAACCAGCTGGCCCCCACTCATGCACCAGGCCTCTATCCTATCTAATAAAAGAGTAATATTCAAATTGACTGTTATTCCAACACACAAGATGGCTGCCCCTATGTCGTCAAAGATCCTGCACCCATGTGGACACAAGATGGCCGCCACAAGATGGCCAGCAGGGGAGAGCAGTTGGGAGGGACCAGGCCTGCAAGGGAGGGCAGTTGGGGGTGACCAGGCCAGCAGAGGAGGGAAGTTGGGGGTGACCGGGCCTGCAGGGAAGGGTAGTTGGGGGGGACCCAGGCCTTCAGGGGAGAACAGTTGGGGGGGACCAGGCCTGCAGGGGAGGGCAGTTAGGGGCAAACAGGAAGGCAGGCAGGCAAGCAGTTGGGAGCCAGCAGTCCTGGATTGTGAGAGGTATGTCCGACTGCCCGTTTAGGCCCAATCCTACCGGGATCGGGCCTAAACGGGCAGTCGGACATCCTTTGAAGGGTCCCAGATTGGAGAGGGTGCAGGCTGGTCTGAGGGACAGGCCCCCCCCCCCCATGCACGATTTTGTGCACTGGGCCTCTAGTCATTACAATAATCAGCTACTCATCTGAAACTGTATAGGGATAAAATTCCTCTTCACCCAAGACTGTACATGTATATTTCTACTTTTATATCTATCCAATAGAGGCCCGGTGCACGGATTTGTGCACCAGTGGGGTCCCTCGGCCTGGCCTGCGCCCTCTCGCAATACAAGACCCCTCAGGGGATGTCAGACTGCCGGTTTTGACCTGATCCCTGCAGGCCAGGCCTAGGGACCCCATCGGTGCACGAATCCATGCACCAGGCCTCTAGTATGCATATAAAATCTTTGGTTAATCTCTTTCAACCCTCCCCCTTCCCCCTTCCCTCTGAGATTCATCAGTCTGTTCCATGTTTCCATGCCTGTGTGTTGAACATCTCCCCCCTGGTGGTCAGTGCGCATCATAGCTATTGGTCAAACAGTCGAACAAACAGTCGAACAGTCACTTAGGCTTTTATATAAATAGATGTTTCCATAGACTCATATACTTAAATGTGTAGATTTGAAGGGATAGTTCAATAGTATTAAGTAAGCTTTATTTTTAAAAATGCCCAGAGGGAATCATGCAGCTAAGATCTGTACATTTATAATATTTAAGCAGATGAGAATTAGAGACTATAAGACTTTCAAATTCATACTGGCAGGAAGCCTAAAGCAATGATGGTAAAAGAAAACAAAATGATGCAAATTTAAGTGGATTAAATAGAGAGAAAAATCAGTATGTGTGGGGGGATCTTTAATCAAGCCTATTGCTAAAGACAATAGAGGCTGATGATGTGGAAATGGTTAATAGTTTTATATCTACTGAGATCAGCCTATTCAGGTGAATTTTTTTCAGTCCTTCTAGCTCTTAATATCTTACTCTGGTAAGCCAATAATACATATACTGGTAGGACTGATATGAACTCTAAATGCAAAATTTTCTTTAAATAGTCTCAAAATTTGAGAGCTAGAAAGGAATTTAGATATCACTCAACCCTATCAGGAAAAATTGAGACCAAAAGAGGTTAATTAAACTTACTTGAGGTCACTCTAAAGTTGATTAATGCAAGCTTGAATAAGATAGTTATGTAGTGGCAGGGTCCATAGTGAAATAATTTTAAAAATCTAACTAATAGTGTTCCATAAAGGAAATCTCTTTAAGATGGCCTTTAAACCCTTTTAAAAATCAGCAGCAAAAGATTATAAAAGATGGTAAATTATAATAATCATTAACATAATTTTACAGAAAATTATTCCTTATATATTTTCTAAATTCTGATGATTTCTACATAATCTTATTACATCTGGAAATGAACCCAACTACAAGATATTCCTCTCAATTTCTCATACCCTAGGCAAGACATAAAATATAAAATATGGGCAATCAAAATTTTAAGTTTGTAAATTTTGACTTCTTCGAAAAGTTCTTGGGGTGAAAGGGCGCATGGCATGCAGACATAAGGAATACTGAACTATTCAAAAAGCAAAAAAGGATGAAATGTAAGACTAACAAAACACACAATAGTATGAAAATTAAAATGTAAAGATTTTCCAGTGTGAGGTGGAAGGGAGTGAGATGCTGTGAATGAGTTTGCATACAAAATAGTTGGCTGAAGAAGAAAGTTCAAGGTAAAAAGAATGAAAGATTAGGCTGTATCTAGGAAAGAAAGACTCAGGGGAGGAGAGTACAAAAGGTAGAAAAGATGGACTTCGATGCACATGAAAAGGAGAACCAGTAAACATAAACAACGTGAAGTAAACATTATTTGTGAGAAGCAGCAACCTGATATTCAATGAGTTCCAGAAGTGAGGCTCACGTGTGGGAGACCACTGAGCAGCTGCTCCTCTGTAAGGCAGCAAGGTGACTGGCTTGCAGTAAATAAGTCCGAATTTGATAATAATACTCTAGTCTAAACATTCGGCCATTTGTAGGAAAATAGTATTTTCATATTTACCACAGTGTGCTGGAAAATCGACGTGTAAAGTCTGTATCTATAAGAAACTATTTTCCCATTATCTATCTAAGTAGTTATGGCAATAATTATGTTTTAGTTTTTCAAATCTTCTCTCTTAAACATTCACATTCTTTGATATAAACATATAGACAAAAACATGTTGATAAAGTAGGATATATACTTAAAGAAAAATAATTCTTGCCATCAAATCTCTTATTTTTCAGGTAGGACATCAAGTGTTTATGTGCCTACTTTAATAACTTTTCTAATTTACTCCTTTGCAGCGGTGGGTTATAAAGTGGTCTCAACATGTTATGTAACAGACAACTTCCTTAGATCTCACAATGCGTTACTCAGGCTTCACATCAATTTAATGTTTATTTCACATTCATTAGGTTAGCCTTCTTATTTTTACTCTGAGGTTTGGTCACATAGAACATAAATTAACACTTGTATTAGATCAACCTAGAGTATGTCCTGAGCAGTTTTTAAATACTCTCCATTTGAAGCCGGCGAGAGTTCGCACATATCTCATGAATGCAGCAGATAGCTTTCATTTCAACTTTTCCACACAAATAGGAAAGCAACCACTACTTCTGCTAAAATTCAACATAAAAAGCATACCCTTTATTTCCAAATAATACATTCTGTCTTAAAGTAATTCTGTCTGCATTAGCATGGATAATCAATGATGACTTCAGGTAATTCATACCCTTGTATAGCCCATTTCAAAGAGTAGGCTACAACCATGCATTTCATTTGATTTAATCAAGTGTAGAGCACATTACCAATTAAGTTGAGAGTAACGTGAGGATCCAATTTTAAAATAAATTAGTGCCGGAATAGATGATATATATCAATTCAGTCAATGGTGATTGATTCACTTTTTTTTTAATATTCAATCAAAATGATCATATCATAGTTAACTTGAACCATTTCCACCATAATTTTACACAGAAGGTTATTTTATATAGAAGGTAATTTTACATAGAAGGTAAATTTTTTTTTTAATTTTAAAGGATTTTCAAAGGTCCTACAGGTAATATCTACATCAACACTTTCCACTACTATACTATGATGAAGGCATATAAAAATGAAGGCAAATTTTGGCAGAAGTCAAAGTATTTTAATGGAAATGTACGAAATAGACAAACAATAAACTTAATTGGATTATACATGAGTTCAGAAGATTTAGCACATAAATACTACTATTTCCTTTGCTAAACACAAACCCCTGGTGATAAATAATTTACCATATGTAAATCAACCAAACACCTTACGCAGCCAACCAATACAACAATATTTTCTCTCTATGGCCTCTGCTTAAATCCAGTGAAGTTTTCTGGATTTCTGTTTTTTGTTTTGTTTTGTTTTTAAATATGTTTTATTGATTTTTTTACAGAGAGGAAGGGAGAGGAATAGAGAGTTAGAAACATCAATCAGCTGCCTCCTGCACACCCCCCACTGGGGATGTGCCCGCAACCAAGGTACATGCCCTAGACCGGAATCGAACCTGGGACCCTTCAGTATGCAAGCCGACGCTCTATCCACTGAGCCAAACTGGTTATGGCTGGATTTCTGTTTTGATAAAGTTCCATTACTTGCTGCAGAAAGCAATGATACTAGAGATAACTGTATTGAGCAGGTTAAAGCTGAATCATTTTTTAAGAGCAATAAAAACATTTTGATAAGTAGGAAGTAAAGATACTTCAAAGATCAGCATCCATTTTCCATCTCCCCAAGTTGAGAAACTTGTCAATGTTTTGAATTGCTACTTCTGTAGCGGAGACATCTGAAAGACTGTCTTCTGCAAATAACTGCATTTATTTTTTCTGCAAAACACATTTCTGTGCCATACATAACTTTGGCAAGTTTGTTATTCACCTGCTTTATTACAATTGCTTTTAAGGATGTGTAACTCTAACATATACTACTTATTCTGAAAGAAATCCCATAGGAGAAAAGGAGAATGCATGTAACATAAACACTCTCAAATAATTGTGGTAAATACTTAAACTGCACAGTTTTGGATTCCACTGGGATATGCAAATGAAGTGGATTCCACTGTAATAAAATCGTCAAAGAATGTTAACTAACATTCTCAGCTGTGTATACTCTTGGAGAATAGCCAACACATCTTTCCCCAAAGGAAGTTACATGCCAAGTACCCAGGTCTAGCACTGCAAATAAGGTATGCTACTTTGGTTAAGATATTCAAGGTGAATACAGGCTTTTTATGTGGAACTCTTTCACTCCTATTTCATAAGCACTATGTTTTATTTCTTGTTTTTTAATAGACTATTTTAAAAAAATATGTTTTTTTTTTTCTTTTTAGAGAGAAGGTCAAGGTGAGAAATAGACAGAAAGAAACATCTATGAGAAACATCATTGATCGGCTGCCTCCTGCACGCCCCCTACTGGGGATAGAGCCTGCAATACCAGCATGTGCCTTGACAGGTAATCAAACCAGCGACCTTTTGTTTCATGAGTAATGTTCAACCACTGAGCTACACTGGCCGGGCAATGGACTATTTTTAGAGCAGTTTTATGTTCACAGCAAAACTGATTGAAATAAAGTTCCCATATCCTTACTGTACCCCAACACTTCCCCCCTAATTAATGTCTTCCACCAGAGTGGCACATTTGTTATAATCACTGAAGCTACACTGACACATTATTGTCACTTGAAGCCCATGGTTTAAATTAGGGTGTACTCTTACAACTGCACATTCTATGGGCTTGAATGAATGTACACACCATACACAATAGTTTCACTGCCCTAAAAACCCTCTGTATTGCATCCATCCATCCTTCCCTTCACCCAACCCCTGGCAACTTTCACGTTGCCTTTTCCAGGATGTCATGGTTGAAGTCATACAGTACACACAGCCTTTTAAGATTGGCTTCTTTCACGTAGTAATATAAATTTAAGTTTTCCCCACATCTTTCTTAACTTGCTAGCTCATTTCTTTTTTACTAATGAAAGATATTCCATTATCTGGATGTACCACATTTATCCACTTACCTGATGAAGAATAACTTGGTTGCTTCCAAATTTTGGCAATTGTAAATAAAGCCACTGTAAACATCCATGTGCAAATTTTTGTGTAGACACAGATATTTTAACTTCTTTGGATAAATACCAAGGAGAGTGATTACTGGATCCTATAGTAAGAATATTAGTTTCATAAGAAACTTTCAAATTGTCTTCCAAAGTTGTACCACTTTGTATTCTCACCAGCAATGAAGGAGAGTCCTATTGATCAACATCCTTACCAGGATTTGGTGGTATTCCAGATACCGGTCATTTTAGTGGCTATGTGGTGGTATCTTATTGTTGTTTAATTTGCACTTCTCTGATGACATATAATATGGAGCACCTTTAGTATATCTTCTTTGGTGAGGTGTCTGTTAAGATCTTTGAGCCATTTTCTAATCAGGTTTTTCATTTTCTTTTCTTTGAGTTTGAAAAGTGCTTTTATATTTTGTGTAACAGTCCTTTATCAGATATGACTTTTGCAAATATATTCCCCAGTCTTTGACCTGCCCTCTGATTGTCTTCATAGTATCTTTCTCAGAGCAAAAGTTTTTAACTTTAATGAAGTTCAGCTTATCAATCATTTTTTAATGGATGTTACTTTGGTATTGTTTCTTAAAATTTATAACTAGTCCAAGGTTATCTAGATTCCTCTTATGCTTTCTTCTAGGAATTTTTGTTTTTACTGTTACTAGTAGTCCTGTGATCAAATTTGAGTTATTTGTGAAGAGTATGAGGTATGTGTCTAGATTTTTGTTTTTGTTTTTTGCATGTAGGTGTCTCGATGTTCCAGCACCATTTGTTGGAAAAAAAACTGTATTTTATCCATTGAATTGTCTTTGCTTACAGTATGTTTTGAAGCTATTTAGCTCTCACCAATTCCTTACTGTCATATCTAATACCATGACTATTGATACAGAAAATATCTTCTAAAACTTACATAATGCATTTAGTTAAATAACTCCACAGTGCAGTAATCAGTCATATTTCCATTACAAAATTTTAATCATTATAATCATGAAATTTTTATATGAACTGGGTGCTAGAGAGGAGTAAACCAACATTTGGAGCATCTGTGAAAATATCTATGCTAATAAACAATTAAGAATCTATTGAGCTTTGAGAACGTAATATTTCTTTAAATCTGAGATGGTGATTTGATCAATATAACACTAGTGACCTACAATAATGAAAGTCCTTATCCTATAAAAAAAATTAAGATATCTAAAAGTTATATTATCTTTAAATCTCAAGGACAATGATAGTGTTTAGTTTGAAGCAGATTACCCAGGAGGGAGATAAATGATGTCTTTCGTTTTGTACTTGTCTCAAAAAAACTTATTCCAGTGACAGATAGAGGAGATCAATGAGATCCTTAAAAAATAACCATTTTCCTCCATGTAAATTAACACATATTGGTTAAATCTTCATAACCTCTTATTCACAACTAAAAGTTATTAAGCATTCATGCCAGACACTTTGTGGAGCTTTTGATATATACAATCTCCTGAGGGAGCAGGTAGGAGACTCATAAGAATCTAAAGTCATGCCTGGTGCATAGTTGTCTCTCAATATATACTTGTAGCATTCATGAATAATGTATTGTATTTATTTAGTCCTTTTGAAATAACATAAGTTAAATATTACTATTCCCAGTTTATTTGTGAAGAAATGGCAGCCAACAAATGTGAACCACATGCCAAGGATACCAAGCCAAACATCGTCACATCTAGGATTGAAGCCTAAATCTGCATCTGCCAGATACAGAGGCCACCTGCTGCTATTCTTCAAACTTGCCTACGTCCTCACGTAGTTCTGCAAAAGAGATCTACATAGCCACTCTGCAAGTATGTATACAGTATGTACCATTCAATACAATAATTTAAAAAGCTGTTATTCAATAACTTTTTGCTAAACACCAAGTCAGGGCTATTTCGTTTCTCTTTAGCCTAAGTCATAGTTCTTAGGGTTCTTTCAGAAATAAACAACTAGAAAATTTATGAATTTCCAGTTCAATAGTTGCATTAAAAAACATTGCTACATAAATGTGAATTCAAACTGATGAGCGTACAATACTTTGCTGAAATGCATTCATAATCTATTAAATAAAAGGATACTTTTCCTCATTTTGCTTTCACATGATTGAGGATGACACGGTCAGTTTCTCACCACTATTCACAGCATTTGTAATTTATTTATAAATGCATGTGGAAAACTGACATATAAGGTACTGGCCTTCTTATAACAAATGTTAAATTTTTTGAGCAAGTATCATCATATCATTTGCCTGCTGTGCACTGCTTTTTGGTGGAAAATGCTCTTTGGGTTTCTCAGGAAGCAAAACAAAATTTTAAGCATTGGAATATTTTGTATTTTCTTTTTCTATAAAGACAGAGGAATAGCCTTCTAAATCCGGTTACATTCTTTTCATATCAGCTTCCTCCCTGACCCAAGAAGGTTCTTGTGGGATTACAGAACAATTCCTTTGACTTCAGTTCGAGATGTGCCAGTTTGTATGTGTTTGATCCTGGAGCCTTGATTTCCACAAGTGGATGGCGAGCATTCCTTCTCTTTCTTTTCTCATAGTATCCTCTGAGTGAGATGAGGTAGCCCAGGGGTCCTCAAACTTTTTAAACAGGGGGCCAGTTCACTGTTCCTCAGACCGGTGGAGGGCCAGACTATAGTTTAAAAAAAAAACTATGAACAAATTCCTATGCACACTGCACATATCTTATTTTGAAGTAAAAAAACAAAACAGCAAAATCACCCGCATGTGGCCCGTGGGCCGTAGTTTGAGGACGCCTGACTGGTAGCCTATGAAAAAACACTTTGAAAACTCTTAGGCTCTGTAGAAATATAAGATTGGTACTATCCACAAAAGTTATAAAGGAGAATATACAGTTTGGGTCTGAGATATGAGAGACATAATGTCCAAAACAGAAGGCATTCATCTCCTTCATCTACTCCAGTTTGCTCCATATCCTTTTCCTCTTGTACAGGCCATCCCCAAGATATTCAGGCCAGAAACCCGAGATCATCTAAACCACTAGTTCTACATCACTCCAGATGTAGACCCTTGCCTTCAACCATTCTCATTAGATGACTGTAATGATCTACCCACTGGGATCCTTGCCCCTTTATTTCAGTATCCCATGGCGGCCAAAATGACTTTCCCTAATGGGAAATCTAATGACACTTCATTCCTTGAAACCTTCAATTGGATCCTGTTGCTCTCAGGGTTGAGGTCAAAACTTTTATTATGTTTCCTAAGGCCCTATTGCACTGACCCCTCTTATCGTGTTAGGAAATAGCCATGCTGCAATTTGCAATTCTGTGAAAACATCATGCTCTCTATTACCTCGGGGCCTTTAATAAAAATGCCATTACACTCATGTCAACTGTAGATACATGACTGTTGTCACAGTCTCTCTTAGAGTTAATGACTACTAGCACAGTTAAGAAAGGATATGTGCCTTTTTGCAAATATTCAAATTATAGAGACCCAGTCCATTGCTACAGATAACTGAACTTGGCATAGAAAAGAGTCAAAGATGTTGATGAATATTAATAGATTTATTTGAAATGTACTGGTATACATATGTAAATCAATTAAAAATTCCTTATGAACATATAAAGTAGGTAAGATAAGACACCCATTGCAAAACATAATTTTATATTATCAAAATTCAGGAAAATCTGAAATATAGAGAAAAATAAAATAGCCATTATTATCAATTTTCAATTGAATTTATTGGGGTGACACTGGTTCACAAAACCATACACATTAGTACCTGCACACCGCATCATGCATCCACTGCTCTAAGTAAAGTTTCTTTCCATCCCCATTTCCCCCCTTTTGCCCACATCCACCTACCTCATTACCCCCTTTCCCTCTGGCTATCACCACACTGTTGTCTGTGTCTATGTGTTATTTGTATATGTCTTTTTGGTTAATATCCTCACCTTCTTACACATTGCTAATTGGCCTTTCTACTTTCAAAAACCATCACAGCATTTTAAAAGTATTGCTTTATATTATGACTCTGCTGGAAGATTCTACTCAAGTTTATTAAGTTATGGCATATTTTACTACAAGTAATAAGCAAGTAATTTTCCCCTCCCTTAAGTTCCTTGTACAAAATGTGTTTGCAAGAGAAAACAAAATTTATGAATAATTACAGAATTTATGGAAGTCTATATGTAAGGACTATACTTACACACTCTAAAGATAACACCATTTAATTCTAGTAAAGAGCAGAAAGAGAATATGTTATTTTAAAACAAATGCAAATTTTGTTAAAGCTAAGTAAATGAAATATGATCATTTTAGTAAACTAGTAATACAGCCTTACTTGAAAAATCTTAGCTGACTCTACTAATCACATATAAAATTGAGTCCATTGCTATACAGAAACACTATAACTTATATCTTTTGCAGTTATATTGGTAAATAAAATAAGTTCCTCTGTCATCAATGGCTCCTTGGTAGATCAAAATCTTTGAGATTAGAGGTGCCAAGTAAAAGCTACATACAGGAACGTCATATGCAATACAAATATTTTTATGTATGTATGTATGTATTTATTTATTTTTAAACATATTTTTATTGATTAGAGAGAAATGGAGAGGGAGAGAGTGATAGAGACATCAGTGATGAGAGAGAACCATCAGCTGCCGCCTGCATGTCCCACACTGAAAATCAAGCCCACAACCTGGGAATCAAACCCTGATCCCCTGGTTCACAGGTCAACGCCCAACCACTGAGCCATGCTAGCTGGGCTGCAACACAAATCTTTCAATATCAGACTAAGTGATTTATTTTATGACTTGGAAATTTACTTTTATTTTACCTGTCCCATCACATGCCAATTAATAAATAAATCCTTCAAAACCAACTTCTCCTTAATCTAGTTTTATTATTATAGTGGTTTTTACACTGATGTAGGCAAGTGAATTTATGATAAAAAAAAATTAGTCTGAAAAGCCTTCTGATTTCCCTGAAATTTTTGGCAATATGACATATCTCCTAATATAGTAGTAGAAAAATGTTAAGGATTCATGTCCCCAACATGTTTGTTACACAAATATTTTTATCATCTATAATAATAAAATTTCAATATGCTAATTAGACCAGACATCCTTCTGGACGACCTTCCGGATGACGCCAGGGCTGCGAGGGAAGCCCGGGTCCCAGGTGCCTGCTGGTGGCTAGAGGAAAGCCTGGGTCCCGGGTGCCAGAGGGAAGCTGGTGCCGGAAGCCGGTGCTGGCAGCCAGGGGAAGGAAGGCCTACTCTTGCATGAATTTCCTGCATCAGGCCTCTAGTCTATAATAATAAAAGCATAATATGCTAATTAGACTGGATGTCCTTCCAGACGTCCTTCCGTCGTTCTGGACGAAGCCGGGGCTGCGAGGAAAGCCCGAGTCCCAGGTGCCAGAGGGAAGCCGGTGCCGGCAGCCAGGGGAAGGAAGGCCTACTCTTGCATGAAATTCGTAGTTTATACAAATAAAGAGCGTTAGGGAGAAATATAAAAGGTCTCCTATAATGGCTGGGAAACTATTTTTGGCTAGTAGTTGTGTGTGTGCTTGTGTGCAAACCTAGATCCAATCAAGGACCTTTAAATTAATGTGCTAATTATTATGGGTGTATTTTCTTTTTTTTTTTTTTAGTGAGAAATTTACTTGTTATAATAACTTTAGGTATAATATAAACTCAAGGGACATAATTTTATAGCTTTTGGGAGATTAGTATAAAAATATCACTAACAGTCTATCTGTACATTAAATACAAATTGGAAATTGATCAAACAAATATTTAAGATACACAGAAGAATTCAGTAAAATGTAAACAGTGATGTTCAAATTTTTAAAAATATTACTGACCACCAGAAATGGTTAAGTAAAAACATAGTGACGAGCATAACTTGGGTGGATTTAGACTGATCTAGAAGAAACTGCAAGAGACCAACAAACCCAGTTCTAACCTCCAAGGAATTGGAAAGTCTTTCAAGTAAAATCTTAGAGAAGTTAGCAAATATCTGTGGCAAATCATATAGTATCTTCAATTTACAGATGTAGAGGCCCAAGGGAAAATGGGAAAACACATCGGCCAAGGTTGACTCAGATAAGCTGCCCAGTGCAGGGAACCACCCTGGGGCCGGAGCCTCAGAAGACTGCTGAGCAAACCCCAGGTTCCCTATGGGCGTTAATCTATATTTTATACTTCTTTAATTCTTTGATACCAAAGCTTCCTTTCTCTTCTAGGTCTAGAATCGCATTCCTCCCACAATTTCTCTCTGGGGACACTGTTCTTTGCTGTTTTGTTTTGTTTGTTTTTGTTCTTTTCATCTGAATAGCAATTCTTTCCCCTCTGTCCACTGCCTTTAATTTTGCCTTGCGGATTTTCTTTTCTTCTCATCAACAGGAGAAAGGCAGGATCCCTGTGTCTTCAGGAGACTGTCAGTTTAGGGTAAATTATACTCCCCAGTGCTATAGGCTTCGAAAAATTAATGGCATTCCCGGCACAAAAAGTTTTGAACTGACATAGCCTGCTGTTTATTTACACGTTGACTCAGTGGAATTGCTAAGCAAGAAGAAGGGGGAAAGGAGCAGGGTTACAAGTCAGTAAACCATATCTTGCTTCAGCTATAGGAAAAATTAGCACACTATTAAAATTTTCACGTGAGCACATTATTATATAAGGGTGGGGTGGGGAACTTATTTTCTGCCAAGGGCCACTTGGATATTTATAACATCACTTGAGGGCCATACAAAATTATCAAGTTAACAAATTAGCCTGCTCTCTTTGGTCAACCATTTAATTAACTCACCCCTAATGCCTTGGCAGGGCCAGACCAAATGATTTCACGGGCCTTATACAGCCCACAGGCTGAATGTTTCTCATCCCTGTGAGGTTATAAATACTTTAAAAGTGTTTAATTGTATCCCTCTTCCTCACATACAAACATAGAGGGGAAAACTCTCATTTATGCTTTTACATGGAAGATAAAATAGAATTCAAATTAAAAACTATATTTTTATTAGCGAGTTTCACCTCATACTGAAGAATCTTTCCCCAGTTCCACTAAGTTTTGGCCTAAATGGACTCATTTGAAGTTTGACCACTTTCTTTGCTCCCACTGCTTGTGTCGGGTAAAGATATACCAACAGTTAGGAAGAGACCACAGCCCTGACCTGTTTGGCTCAGTGGATAGAGCGTTGGCCTGAAGACTGAAGGGTCCCAGGTTTGCTTCCGGTCAAGGGCATGTACCTTGGTTATGGGCACATCCCCAGTGGGAAGTGTGCAGGAGGCAGCTGATTGATGTTTCTCTCTCATTGATGTTTCTGGCTCTCTATCCCTCTTCCTTCCTCTCTGTAAAAATCCAATAAAAATATATTTAGAAAAAAAAAAAAAAAAAAAGAAGAGACCACAGATTGGAAGAGAAAGAAGGAAAATATCCAAGATACATTTTTGTTAAAATTGCCACTGCAAATAAACTCAACATTTTCGTTATTTCAGAAATGATAAAATAATTATACTAGGAAAATAATATTTAAACCGATAATATACTACTTTAAAATGTTTTACTTGGTTTATAATTGAGTTTTACTTGGTTTATTTTTACTTGTATATACAAATAACATGCAGTTATCTTTGTTTTGTTCACTTAATGTGTCGTAAGTTAAAAAAATTCCCTAATTTTAAAACTGGTGAAAATATTTAACATCATAGAAATTAATTTAATAAAATAATCAAGAGAACCTCTTTAGACAAAGATTACAGCATGTGAAAGATGAGAGTTCTTTAATTTGTTTTTCCATGCAGATAATTCTCAGGTTTGATTAGGTGCGTGGACTATGGTGTTAGACCACTTGGGTTCAAACCCGGTTTTGCCATTTATTAGCTGTGTGATCATGGACAAATTACCTAACCTCTCTGTGATACAGTTTCCTCATCTGTAAAATGGACTTAATAATATCAACTACTTCAAAGAATTGTTGTAAGAATTAATGAGTTAATATTTTGTAAAGTATTGACAATAGTGCCTGGAACATAGTTGGCATTTTTAAAAAGATTTTTAAAAAATTAATTTTCAGAAGGAAAAGAAGGGAGAAGGGGCAGAAATGTCTATGTGAAACCAAAACATTGATCGGCTGCCTCCGGCCAGGGCCATAGTTGGCATTTTAATATCTTAATATTTGTTGATTTAAAATTGACTTGCATGGGGGGGGGGGCAGGTGCAGAGTAGAGAGGGTCAATGGGGGAAAGCGGGGACATCTGTAATACTTTCAACAATAAATATTAAATAAATATCCACTACTCCACAATGGATCCTTAAGAGATTATTTTCAGCTAGGCTAAATCAACAGCAATAAATGTAAAAGTTCAAAAAATACAGAAAACAGTCCTCTTGTACAGAAAAATTCCACTAAAATGGTTAGCTTTCTGTGGGAATACTTGATTAATTCACATCTTCAAGGTCCAGCTCTCAGCCCTGCTTAAAAAGGCACCATGCCAAAATATTGACAAGGAGCTACATATATTCTATTCTCACAATACATATCCTAAATGAAAATAAAGTTAACAGGATTGAGGCAAAATGGAATTATAGTAAAATGAAAAATAAAATAAATATTAACCTCGATGCTAAGATACTTTCCATAACTAAATTTTCAGTTTTCCATCACGAAATGTAATTAAATTTTAAAATGTGACATATTATATTCATTGCTCCTGCAATGAGAAAACCAAACTTTCTCATTTACTTCATTTGGCTGCTGTGCTGATGGCATGTTTTGAACCCGGGAATCAGTTCATATTAAAAAGACCACAGGGAAGATCACGTAGATATCTTATGGACCATGCACAAAACCTCACCCACCTGAGTCAGAATTACCACCCCCTTCCTGTGAAATTGCTCATTCTGAGCTTATCCACATTCTTATCAAGTCTTACATGCTTCCAAACTGACACAACTTATGAGCAGCAAAATAGAAGAATGAGAAGATGGATATAAAACGCTGGACAGAAGTGAAATGCATGTGTGTGAAAAAATAATCACAGAGAAAAAAATTAAAGATTCAAAATGCCATTGGGTATGTGTGGGCATGTGTGCATGCTTACACACAAATTGTCCTAATGTATTCTGGCAGTCCAGTTCAGGAGGCTGTGACCATGTTGAAGCACAAAACAGTAACTGATGCCCAGGATGATGGCTTGGAGTTCAAATGTATCAAGCATATTCCATTTAACAAGGCAGATGATAACTTGGCGTTATTTAGTACTTGCTAAGTGCTATAGGTGGTAAGTGCTTCATATACATTCATTTATTAATTACAAGGTGCCTACTAAGACCATTTTCTATGGTCATATCTGAGATAGGATTTATGAAGGAGATAATGATAACCAAGGGTGAAGGAATATTAACCTCTGTGAGGTCAGAAAGCTGCTAGTGAAACCAGAGTATGAATCCAGATCTCTGTGCTCCAGATTTATGCTCACATTTACAAAGATTCTCTGGGGTTAAGCCTAAATGCAGAAGGTTGTGTGGTGTGTGTTTTTTAATATGTTTTTATTGATTTTGAGAGAAAGAGGAAGGGAGAGAGAGAGAGAAACATCAATGATGAGAGAGAATCATTGATGGGCTGCCTCCTGCATGCCCCCTATTGGGGATCAAGCCTGCAACCAGGTCATGTGCCCTGACCTGGAATCGAACTGTGACCTCTTGGTTCCTGGGTCGATGCTCACCAGCTGAGCCACACCAGCAGGACCAGAAGGCTGCTTTCTTTATAAATACCTCACATGTAAGAATATCTCCACATAGTGGGGTTTTAATACATTTAAGAAATGTTTGTAAAGGGAAAAACTTCTGTTATGTCTATATTGTAAACATCAACTCTATTACATAATCCATTTTCACCTTCAGCTGTTCTGTCTGAAGCATGTAGTATACACATAGCAGCATAAGGTGGATTTGCTTCCCTTCACCTCCTCTTGACTTTCTCTTTTGTCTAGTAGTCAGCTCATAAACAGCTTAGCAACACAGAGACCTTCAATCCAGTAGTTATCTATGCCACCGGAAACAAACCCCCAAGAAGAGGGCCCCTGGTGACGTCACTGGACTCTCTTTTCCATCCCTCTCGAGCCAAGTGTCTTATCGCCCCCTTTACTGAGCCACTATTTTCAGCTCAGATGGCTAATATATGCTTCAACTTTTTAATACTCTTACTCCTGGGAAACTTTCTTGCTGTTGCTGATAAATCTTCATCCTCTTATCATCTGCTCCAGTTATAAGTCCTTTGAGACTAAACTATTTCTAACCAAACTATGAACACTGGATTCAAGAACTATGTTTCAGCTCTAATGTTTTCTGGCAGCCAATGCTGGGAGCAAAGACACCACCCACCTGCAACTTCATGCAGCAGTTTGAATGGTCATCCCACGGACAGCCTGCCTGTGGGATACACAGGAAACAGATGGTGCTTCTTTCCACTCCATCCTGTGCATATACGAGTGAATACTGAGTATGTCTGTGTGCCGTGTGCCAAGAGTGGTGGTTTTAAGGTGCTATACTTCCTCGAGTTTTATAGAGGCGATGCATAACACAGCTCTGAGTCAGAGACCTCTCAGTAGGTCCAGTCGAGTTATAGCTGATCTTGAAATGCATCTTAAAATGGTGACAGCAAAGTTAATAATCCCTATTTTAATAACAGGTTTCAGAGCTTTCTGAAAATTTAATAAAATTAATCTAATTCCGCGTTAGGTCAATTGAGATACCATGCTTCTATGCAGAGACGAAAAACAAATGTTACAAAAAGAGAAACATCAAACAGCTTGTTTTTCTTATGGCATGCATAGTTGCATGAAAATCTATACAAGCTTTTCATTAGAAGTCTATGTGGGTTACTGTTGTGTATTTTTTAATCAAATGTTTGCTGCTAAGGGAAACTGCCTAGAGGTTTTCCAATAGTTTAGAGCCATGGGGACTGCAGCAGCAGGTTTTCTCTGATATCACTGCACTATTGATACTGCTACTTAGCATGTGTCAAAATTTAACTCAAATATTTAAATTAATGTCCATTGGAGGACTAACTACAGTGCTATGGTATTTTTTATCAATATTAGTGAATGGCATCATTCAACAAATCTATATATATAAAAGCCTAAGCGACTGTCCGACCATTCGACTGTTCGACCATTCGACCGATAGCTGTGACACGCACTGACCACCAGGGGGCAGATGCTCAATGCACAGGCATGGAAACATGGAACAGACTGATGAATCGCAGAGGGAAGGGGGAGGGGAGAGGGTGGAAAGAGATTAACCAAAGCTCTTATATGCATACTAGAGGCCCAGTGCATGGATTTGTGGGGTCCCTCAGCCTGGCCTGCAGGGATCAGGCTGAAACCAGCTCTCCAAAATCCCCAGAGGGGTCCCGGATTGCAAGAGGGCACGGGCCAGGCCAAGGGACCCCACAGGTGCACGAATCCATGCACCGGGCCTCTAGTATATATATAAGCCTTAGCGACCTACCATTTGACTGGTTGCTATGACGTGCACGGACCACCAGGGGGCAGACGCTCAATGCAGGAGCTGCCCCCTGGTGGTCAGTTCGCTCCCACAGCAGGAGCGCCGCTCAGCTGACTGACGGGTGCCAGATGCAGGCTCATGGCTGGTGACCACAGCTGCGGCTGTGCGAGCCTCTCCCACCTATGCAGCGCTACCAAATAAGCAGCGGCAGGCACAGTGGGCCGGGATGAGTGGGAGTGGCGTGGCGCCTGGCCCAGGCTCGGACTCCTCCCCTGCAGCTTTGGGCACTACTACATCCCTCAGGGGATGTCGGACTGCAGTTTCAGCCCAATCCCCAGAGGCCAAGCCAGGGATCAGAACGAAGCTTACAGTTGGACATCCCCCAAGGGGTCCCGGATTGCAAGAGGGCGCAGGCCAGGCTGAGGGACCCCACCAGTGCACGAATCCATGCACCGGGCCTCTAGTATTATATAAGTCTGCTAAGTGCCAGGCACGTGAAGAATAAATAGGCTTTGCTCTCAGGGAGCTCAAACCTCCTGGGGCTTAGGCAGGGATTCGGTAACATGCCGAGTCTGTGCTAAGGGAAGTTCAGTTCACTGTGAGTTCACAGTTGAAGGCAAAATAAATCGGAAACACAGGCCCCAGCCAGTTTGGCTCAGTGAATAGAGCATTGGCCTGTGGTCCCAGGTTCACTTTCAGTCATGGGCACATGCCGGGGTTGTGGATTCTCTCTCAACATTGATGTTTCTATCTCTTTCTCCCTAACTCTCTGAAATCAATAAAAAAGGAAGGAAGGAAGGAAGGAAGGAAGGAAGGAAGGAAGGAAGGAAGGAAGGAAGGAAGGGAAGGAAGGAAGGAAGGAAAAGGTTCACAGCTCAGACCTTTAAGCTGAAAGCTAAATGAAGAATAAGAGTTTGAAGAAAGGAACAAGAGTGGTTCAGGGTAAGAGACTAGCACAGGCAAAGGCCAGAGATGAGAACTTAGTGAGCCGAGGCACTGAAAGGAACTCCACGAGGCTGGATCCTGAGAAACCCTTACTTACTGCTGAATCTACTGAAGCTGCATTGTCGGGTCCCCTCGTTGGCCCCAGCCCCCTTCAAGGCCCTGGAGGAGCCCCCGCAATAGGTTCAAATGGTTATATGTGTGCAGGAAAGAGTTCCCCTCTCAGGCCTGAGTCTGCCATCCTTGGAAAAGCGTGCTTACAAGGCTGGCTCTTGGTTGGCCGCTAGGAACTTAGATTTCAGGAGGGTTCCCACCATTCCATAAATGATAAAAACGTCTCACTGCCCCTAAACCATTTGTACAAGCAAACCAGTTTATGCTAAATACCTGTTTTCCTGCTGGGACTCTGGAATATGGGTATATGCAAGGGTGGCTATACAACCAGGACCCAATACAAACTCCTGGGCACTGCGTCTCTAGCGTGTTTCTCTGGTGGGCAACATTTCACACTTATCACCATACGCTGAGGAATTAGGCATGACCTGTGTGACGCCACTGGGAAAAGACTCCTGCAAGTTTGTACCTGGTTTCCCCTGGCTTTTGCCCAATGAACCTTTTCCCTTTGCTGATTTTGCCTGGTATCTTTTTATCACAAAAAACCATTATTATTATAATGGTAGTGCAATTACATGCTGAGTTCTCTGAGGCTTCTTAGCATACCATCAAACCTGGGAGTTCCTGGAGACCCCCAACACAATATATTTTATAAGATGTTCAAAAGTAAAATAGTTTTGCATGCCTTTTCTTAAAGAGGAGTCCCAAATTGTCTAGCCTTTTAGCTCCACAAAATCTGGACCCTCCTCTGGCTGGATAGGGTAGAAACAGCAGGGACAGGGGCATGTGTAATCAGACATTAAGTTGGAGAGGTATGACAACAGTATGGTGGCTGCCAGAGGAAAGGGGGTGGGCAGCAGTAAAGGGTAATGGGGGTCAAATACAGAAGATTTGACTTTGGGTGGTTGGCATACAATGCAATATAAAGTTGATATCTCACAGAATTATACACTCATAATCTTATTAACTAAAGTCACCACAATAAAAATCCTACAAAGTCATTGGGAATCAAGATAGGGCCAGAATGTTCATTCCATGAAACTAGGGATCAATAAAAACAATGAATGAATAATAATCTACAAAGGACACGGTGGAGAGTATAACCACAGGGGTACACAGTTACAAAGAAAAAGAAATAAAACTTAGTTTGATAAATAAAAAGATGCTCCCTAGAGAAAGGACCTTTTGCAATATTCTTTGAAAATCTAGAAATTACTGACATTTTTATAGAGTATTTTTATAGAGTGAGCCTATGCCCTGCAGGCGGGGAGAACAGTGGGAACAAAGAGAATGGCTTAAGGTCACTCCCGCCATTGAGAATGGCCTAGAGGTGCAGATGGAGGAAAGAAATGGCATCTATGTCCTGGGAAGAAGGTAATGGCCAAAGAGGCTCCTGAAAGCTACAGGAAGATGAATTTTCTAATAGGGTATGGGAGTCATTCATAGGTGTTTGAACATACAGTCAAACCTCATTTCTCGAACGTGTCCCATCTCGAACAATTCGGTTCTCGACCAAATTGTTCACAGAAAAAATGTCTCTGTTGTGGAATCAAACTTCAGTTTTCAAACTGACAACCCTTTCAAGCTGATACCTCAGCATCACAAAAAGCACCTTTCAGGCAATGAAGAAGAGAATGCTTTTGTTGCTGGCAAAATGGGGGATTAGCACAATTTTAAAACATAAAGAGGCCATCAAGAGTGCTAATGTTGCTAAGGGTATGAAAGAAACAATCATCGAAGACAATGGGAGAGATAGAAAAACTTGTTGATTTGGATGAAGGAAAAGCAGTTAGCCAGTGACAGCATTTTGGAGGCAGTGATATATGAACAAGCAAAGATGCTGCATGCTGACCTGGAAGACACCCCTGACCAAATGCTAAGAGTGATTCCTTTACGTCTAGGAGGGGGTGGTTCAATAAATTTAAGAGAAGAAGTGTTTATTTTAAAATTAAACAGTACATTAGACATGTATTGCATACAAGATAGGCTAAAACAGGGAATCATTTGGAAGTCTGGAACAGATTAATTCAATTTACATGATTTCTAATGGGAAACAAGGATTCAGTTTTCAAATAAATCGCTTCTCAAACAGCCTTGTAGAATAAGTTAAGTTGGAGAACTGAGGTTCCACTAGTAGGTGTGATATATTCAGGTTGGGTGTGGAAGAGTGGACGAAGAGGGAAGCCACACCTCAGCAATCTGCTCCAGAGCCTACTCTAGGTCTAATCCACTCCAGGACTGCAACTCGAGAAAGGAAGCTGTGAGATAAATGCCAAGGGCTCTTAGTACAGCCAACAAGGTAGGGTGAGGAATGGGAGGAAGACCAACCCGTAGTTGAGGGCGATGTTTTATCAGAGCACAGATCCAGAATGAAGAAGTGCATCTAGGTTTGAGGAACAAAAAGCAGGAGTGGAAACAGGCTCAAGAAGTTTAGGGCAGGCTGGAAGTCAGTGCATGATGAACGGGTTATTTACAGCCTCCGGCTCATGGTCACGGGCTGCGCATAGCCAGAATGGAGGTGACAGGTTGGGAGAATTAGAAAGGGATGAAGGCCTGCAAGTCATGCTCTGGACAAAAGCAAGTCCATTAGTTATCTCAAACAGGTACACAATCAATAGGAAGAGAGCTCACGAGGAGCCGAGCTGCAGGAAAGCAGTGATCATTGTGGCTACCACAGGTGAGAAGATATAAATGAGACCTATAGGCTTTTAGCCTCAAAGGAGAGACTTGCTGACAGTGAGTGGTGTAGCCAAAAAGTAAAATGTAAGTAAAGTAGATACTGATTTGTTAGGTTACAAGGATAAATCAGTGACTGCCCTCAATGCCATTTTATACCAGGACATTAACAAGCATGTAGAAAATGTCAAAAATGACCCACACAACAATGGTCACAGCTTACCCCAGCCTGGAATCGGAGGTCAGTTTCACAAGAGGACCATCTGGAATTTTCTACGAGTGCCAGAAGGGGACGGATACCTGCTGGCTGATTGCTGAGCGAGCATTGCCATCAGTGATGCTCTTGGTTGAGGCAGTGGCAACTCAGAGAGTAAAAATAGCAATGCCACCTGTAAGCATGGCTCTCATCCATCCACCGGCATTTGAGCCACATGTCCACAGGAAGGCTGGGACTGAGCGAGCCACACACCCAGACTGGACGTGCAGCAGATCACCTATTTAGACATCCAGGAACTACTTCTGTGCTAGAAGCTCTTCCCTGTGCTCCCCTGGACTACACAACTGAAAATTCACGCCCAGTTATAAACAAGGAATGGGGTTTCTCTACTGAATGACTCAACTCTGGGTTTATTGTGCATGCTCTTGAGTAGAGTGACTGCAGCAGCCTGCTGTCTGGCCAGCTGCCCCAAATCGATGACTCTCGTAACTGAGGCAGCCAGGAGCACAGCCCCTCACTCAAAATTCTCCTGACGCTCGGGGATTTTCAGCCAGCAATCCTAATGAAGATGGGTTCATACTGAAAATGTTGCTAGGTCATTGCTCTGTGGAACTGAGCTGACTGTGAACAATTTCTAAGAGAAAATGTTGAAGAGAGGCAACAGAATGCAATAAAACCTGAGCGATAAAGATGAAATGCTGTATGCACTGAAACGGAGACGGATGATGCAGTGGTCACCTGTGTTTGCAGAATGGTTACTCAGAATTCCTGAAATGTAAGAAACAGACAAGGGTGCTTTCTAAATGTAGAGCGCTCCCTGTGTACAAGCGATGCCACAATAACACGGGGGTTACAGGAGCCGACCACCCACATAGTCGAAAAACCATGTATAACTTAAGTTAGCCCTCCATAAAAGCAGATTTCCAACCAGGAAATCAAAACAGCGGGACAGCAGAAGTTTAAAAGAAAACAGAGGAAAGAGTTGTGGTCCTAAAATGATTCTGAGGAGTCCCTGCAATAGCAGAGCATGACTAACATAGTAATGACACTACTTCATGGTATTCCAAGTTGTGCCACTCCACCCAGGCCCATGGGACCAGATGGTATGAGTTAGAGCACCCACCCTCCACTGCTCCTCTCTTAGAAGGTCCTTTCTCACTAAATGCTTCCTCCTTTCTTCCCACTAGATTCCCAGCCGTATTGCCCCTCAGAAAACAATAATAAATGCCTTGATTATGTTGGTCCACTTCCCCAAAATTTATAATTAATGTATCCTTCAAGTAAGTTCAAAAGCTCAGCTGGGCAAGAAACACCCCCTTTTTTTCAGGCTGAAAAACAATATTATTTAACAGTGCACACATGTACCAACTAATGGCCCTGCTACCCATAACTAGGCTCTCCCACACTCCGCCTCCAAAACAATGGAACATCCACATGCCTGGAGTACTCTACTGAAATGTGCAATATAACTGAGCGTATGTTGGAAAGAGTGAAAGCCAAGTTTATGGAGAAGTATTTTACAATCATTGGCTGAGAAAGAGTTGGCAAAATTATTTTAAGTCTGATTTCACTGACATACCAAATGTTGCATGTATTTTCAAACTCAAGCTATCACGTGTCAGGAAAAGAGAGGAACATATATTGAACACTACTATGTATCTTGCAAATGATATCATCTTCGCTCACTCAAATGCTATTGTAAGAAACTGCATTTCTCTGACTTTCTCATTCATTTTGTTGTAGTATAATTATTACTACTAGAGTGTTTAAGAGACTGGATTGTAGAGGCACACTACTTAGGTTGGTATCCTTAACCTTCTACTTGCTAACTACATAACTTGGAGTAAGTCACTAAAATTCCATATGCCTCCGTTTTCCCACATATAAACTGAGAATAAAAATAGTACCCATTCTATAAAGCTGTATTATAAATTGCACAACTTATAATAAATATTTAAGAGCAGTATGTGGCACACCTGCACTTAGTCTCTCTTCAGATATCCATTTCCTCAACTAGATTTTGTTTCGTCACTGATTGTTACTCTGGCTTTTATATGCCTGCCACCAAACAGGGGCCAGTAAATATCTGGGTAAGAGGATGGATTTAATGTAATCCACACACACTAGCCCTGTAAGGTAGATATCATTGTCATTATTTTTGGATTTATAACTGAGGAATTTGCATCTTCAAGAATAAAGTCAAATGGAAAACAGTAGAGAGGTTCCTCAACAAATTAAAAACACAATTGCCATATGACCTAGTAATTTCACTTCTAGGAATATGTCTGAAGGAAACGAAATCACTACCTCAAAGAGCTATCTATACCCATATCCATTGCATCATTATTTACCAATACCAAGACATGGAAACTACATAACTGTAGTTACATAACTGTGATACAATGACATATCATTCAGCCATGAATAAGGAAAAACTGACATTTGTGACAACACTGGTGAACTTTGAAGGCTTTAATTCTAAGTGAAATGCCAGACATAGAAAGATAAATATTGTGTTAATTCATTTATGCGGGGAACCTAAAAAAAACAACAAAAAACCCAAAACTCACAAACAACAGATTGGTGGTTGCCAGAGGCAGGGGTGGGAGGTGGGGGAAGGGGTGAAGGTGGTCAAAAAGTACAAGCTTCCAGCTATAAGCAAGTTCTGGGGATGTAATGTACAGTATGGCGACTGTAGTTAACAAGACTGTATTATACAAGGGGAAGTTGTTAAGATGGTAGATCTTAAAAGTTCTTACCCCAAGAAAAAATTTCAGTAACTATGTAAGATGATGGATATTAACTAAATTTATTGTGGTGATCATTTCACAATATCTATAATAATAAAAGCGTAATATGCTAATTAGACCAAATGAAGCCGGGGCTGTGAGGGAAGCCCGAGTCCCGGGTGCCAGAGGGAAGCTGGTGCTGGCAGCCGGGGGGAAGGAAGGCCTACTCTTGCACGAATTTCGTGCATTGGACCTCTAGTATGCATATATTGAAGCATTGTGTTGTACACCTTAAACGAATACAAAGTTGCATGTCAAAAATAAAGAAATGCAGCTAGTTAGTGGCAGAATGGAGATTTGACATCAATGGTCCATGCGTTCCCACTGCACCTCACAGAGAAATTGAGTATAATGATGTAAGGACCTGCTATTGAGAAACAACTACATGAAAGCGTCACTTGGGATAATGTCCAAGAAATACCGTCCAGTACAAAGTATGTGTGTTTTTCAATGTTCTGTTACATTTCAGAGATTCTCATTGTCATTCGGTAATTAGGTAGCTCATCCTCAGACTTCTATTTCCAGCATTTGTTCTGTTGCTATAATGAGCACATCCAAGTGAAGTACAGTGAGAATCAGGGTTTCTCATAATGGCCTGTGGTTGAAAAAAGGAGAGACTATGGCATGAAAAGGAAGGGCAGGAACAAAAGAAGACAAAAATACAGACAGACTCAGGAGAATGGTCTTCATAAAATGGTGCGATTCCATGCTCCCCACACCCACGTTTTCCATAGAGAGGGTTCAGTGTGAGAGAGATGTGATGCGAAAATAATATAATCCATGCTGGGTCTGTTCTAGCAAGAAAGCCCAGCTGTCACCCTGAAGTCCAACCTGCTCTGTCGGCCTGCCTCTGACTCCAGAGAGAAGAACTTGGAAGAGGCTGAAAGGAGCGGAGTAGCTGACAAGAAAACTGATTAAAAACATTGGGAGAAACCTGCCATGTGATGCCCCTGGAAAATGTCCATTACAAGATGCCTCTGTCACATTTCACAAATCAGCCAAAGAGGAAGCCGACATAGATTGACAGATAAAGGGCATGTTGCGTTTAAGATATGCTCAGGCTGGGAGCTTGAGTATGTGCTGCTTTTAGCACAAACAATAAGGCAGCGCCGCTGAAATACACTTTCAAGTTGCATCCATGTGTTCTGAAATAGGACCCTTACAATATGCTCTGCGCTCAAATGATTACATGCTTTCCTGCTTAGTAACGTGGTTACAGAAGCACAAGGAAACCCATTCTAAATAACAAGCTTTTTACATATAAACACACACGGCTAGATCAGATGTTATAAGTTTACTTTAAAAACTAAGCTCTGCTGCTTCTACTTCTCAAATTTATAATGGTCTTAGACCTGTGATTGCTCAAAGGTCATTAACACACTATTAATAAAGACTCAATTGTAATTCTAGTGTGTGTATGCATACATGAGCTATGAATCAAGATCCATAACTTTTAAAAATAACTCTGCAGTGCCTGCTGGAAGTGCACGGTAGGTAAATACACTTTATTGCTCTGCCGAAGCAATTAACTAGCAAGAGCCATGCATTGTCCTTCCAGTGCCATCAGGAGCCACAGCCAAACAGGGAGGGGTAAGGGCACGGTGGTGGCAGACAGCAAAAGAGTGCCACCTTAATAACAGGGCTCAGGACACAGAGGTAAAAATAATTTTCTATAGGCCGCAGATACTCCTATAATTCAGATTAAAAAAAAAAACAACAACAACATTCTACTAACGTGACAAAGATAGAGTAAGAGGTCACAGCCTTCTGCATCGTTCTCAGCAAGGCAAATGTCTCATGTTCCTTGGTACTGAGACCTGGAGAAGGAGTGAAAAGTTAAGAGGGTGCAAGTTATATGAAACGTAAGTTATGTTCTGTTCTTCCTCATTTCCTCCACCGTATTCCTCCCATCTAGATATTCAATCACACTCTCACTGTCACGAATGCTGGAAGTTACATGTATGCAGTTACATATGTATAGATATGTTTCCATGTATATCACATATATACATATACACACTCATGTTGTTATATTAATGGAAACTCCGAAAGCTTTTTAAAGTTATGCGAACTTTAAGAACTTAAAAGCAGGTGGAATAAAAGATTAAAAAGTTAAAGGACGTACTGTGAAGGTCATTACTTTTGTAGAAAAAAATTGTGGCTGTACTTTCTGTAACACTGTACGTGTTTAAGAGAAGACAGAAAATCAAAACACACAACAGTAAGTCTGTGGCATTTCCATGGTTCACTTTTGAAAACCGTCTCACTCTTCTGGTCATTGAAAGGAATGACTGACTCAGGACCAGGAACTACTAAGCAGGAAGAGATGGAATAACTTCCATACTGAAGCCCAGAGAGAGCCAGGTCAAAAGCAGGAAGATAATGGAATATGAACAACTAAACTTCCAGGTGTAACATCATGAAAACCATCCTGTGTTACAGGAAAGGAGAGGGAGAGAAAAAGGGAGAAGAAAATGGGATAAACCAGATAATAGAGAGCATTTTTCTTCCTTGGGTGCCAACACTGGGAGCTATGTCAAGATCCTAGCGCTAATATTTAAAACAATAATAATACTAACAGCAAACATTCAGTGTTTGCTAGGTGAATGGCAGGCACTTTTTTTGTTTGTTATTTTCTCTATTCTCTTGTCTCTAGTTCCACTTCACTCAGCTTAATCCTGATAAACCAATGAAGAACATTTTTTGAAAAGGCTTGCCTTAACTATAGACATCATTTCTAAATTTTTCTTAACTGACAGCATTATTTACAAAAGACCTGAAAATAATTTTTGATATTGTATATTTGTGAATTCACTTCTGAGGTTTTTGTAATAAATATTTTCTTGGGGAACAGCTCATTTTCTAAGGATGCTAAGTCGTGTGAGCAATATGAATAGTTTGTACATAGTGTTTAGGAATAACATATCTCCCAATATTTAAAAATATACTTCCGAATATTTAAAGAAAAAACAACTAGTAAAACATAAAAGAATCCAAAGAGTAGGAAGGAAAAGAATATTGAACAATTCTCCATTTCTTTTCTTTGAATACCAAGCTTGCTTGCCTTTTTATAAAAGACATTAATCGTGTAAGAAGTTTTTCATCACTTAAATTACATCTTAGTTAATGGACTCCCCACTATAGAATCACATGGATTTATCTAATTTTTGACAAAAGGAGAAAAGAGAGAAAGATTAAAGACTTTTTGATAAAGTTGAAAAATGCCTTGCTTCTATCTTCCCCATAAAATAGCTATGAAGGTTAATGAAAAACATTATAAACCCCTAGGAGAATGTCATTACTCTGAAGAGTATTTCCCTCATCTCTTAGCATAAAAATGGTGTTGGATTCCTACTTATCAAGATGCATGTGCTATTCAGACTTGTTTTTCAATACCTATAATGTGCAGCAATTTGTGAGCAATCTTAGCCAATCAGAGAAATAAATATTTAAAGCAATTTCCTCAATGCTGTATTATGTACTATCTTTCAAAGGTTGGAGCTTTTTGATCAAATCACGTGAACTTTTATTTTCAACATGTTTTATATATGCTGAAAGCTTTCTCCTAAATTGTATGTACTTAGAATAAAAATCCATATTTTCACTAATCATTATAGCAATGCTTTTTTTTCAGTCATTTTTTTATATTGCAGTATTTTTCCATTGCTAGATGATATTTTGGTTGTAGTGGATGAATATTTTCATGCCAAAGCATTTGACAATATCCCAGATAGAACCTCATGTTGCATATTTTCTTGTGTGTGTGTGTGTGTGTGTGCGTGCGCGTGCTTTTATTTAAATTCTTTATTGTTTAATGTATTACGTAAGTCTACCTTTTCCCCCACTGACCTCTCCCCGACCACCCCCACCCCCCAGCACATGCCCTTATACTCACCCCCAATATGTGTCTATTGGTTATGCTCATATGCATGCATACAAGTCCTTTGGTTGATCTCTTACCCCCTCATCCCCCCCCCTTCCCTCATAGGTTGGACAGTCTCTCATTCTTCTATTATTAAACTTCATATTTTTTTAAAGTTCTGCTTTGAAGATATTTATAATTAAACATTGAAGATGAAATTTTACTTGTTCCTACACTGTCTGCTAAACATTACTAAATGATTAAGTAAGGGTTTCATGCAAAAAAATATTTGTTTATTCCCTACTGTTCTAGGTACTGGATTTACAGCAAATAATATGTTAAATAAGACTAACATGCTTCCTCTCATGCAACTTCCATTCTGGTGAACAATGCACGGTTCTCTTTTGGAAACTCTAAAATTAGCTGTTTTCTAAATGTGTAGATAATTGACCACAGGCTTTCTTCTTGCCAATCAAGAGTTGGAGAACACTTCACTGTTCCAACCTGCATTTCTTTCCACTTTTCCCTTTTCTAGGTAGCCTCCATTTGGAGGGCAGGTTGGAAGATTAGTGCTGGAGGAAGTCTTGGAAACTCCACCCACCATTGCCAGGCTACCAGCTGTTCCACAGAGGTGTTCTTAAGAGAGTAAGGTGCTTCTGAGACCATCTGGAAGGCTTATGTGACTAAACCTGGGTAAGGATTCTAGATAAACTTGTAAGATTCTGACGAGCAGGTGTGGAAATCTGCTTATCTTGAAACTGCCCAAATCAAGCCTGGTAAGGAAGTCCCCTTGCTTGTTAAAACTGCCACCTGCCAACCAATCTGAAGTGGTCTGCCTTTCTTTGTGTTTCTCCTCCCCACAATGTATGGGGGGGGGGGGGCAGTTTGTGAGCTAACAAACTGCGCAGTCAATTGCTAAGAACTGCATAGAGGCTCATGTGATGTAAGGCTGGCTTCCTGAGCTCTGAGAGTACAAATCCATCACCATCCTAACGAAAAACACAAATAAGAGAAACCTGTGACCCGCACAGGGCTGGGGGCGGGGGAGCAATGTCAAAGGTTGCCTCTGAAAGCCAATGAGTTTAATATTATCAGATATTATGATTATATTCCTGATTCTTATTCCTTTAGCCCAGAGAGTAATGGAGAGTTAACCATACTCTTCATTCGTGAATATTCCTTGAACATTGTCCCTGTCTGCTCCAGTTCTGTGCTGGATGCAAAAAAAAAAAAAAAAAAATAGAGTTTAAAAGTTATGGTGTCTGCCCACAAGCAGGTTGCTCCTAACCTTGGAATCTCTTACCGGCTAAAAAAGGGGAAATAATGTTGCATAAGCTTAAAGGAAGCTATTTGTTTTGCGAGGTGCTGTTCTCCTCTTTACTCTGTGAAGAATGTAAGTGATGAATAAGCAAGGCCAGGCTGTGGAAGCACCTTGACAGAAAAAGGCTGCTAGGTCTATACATAATCAAGCAAGGTAACACAAGCAAAATATTAAAATGGAAGGACAACAAAATCTAAGAGATTTCATATACCCCGGGAGTCCATCTAGACAGGGACCTAGACTAAACTTTGTGTGGATGTCAAACTGCCCACCTAGAGCCAAAACCTGTTGGAAGGGAGGGTGAGAAGAGCAAAGAGTGGAACCACTTACTCACTGGGCGGCCATACGACCCTCCAGATGACACATTCACAGAGACTGAGCACCCACTCTGTGCCAGGAACTGTGGTGGGCACCAGAGCTAGCTACCAAGGCCAGGACACTAGAAAAAAAAAAGCTCATGGAGCTTAGTTTCTTGATTTCTGTGGGTAGAAGTTCCGAGGAGCTAATAAAATTGAATAATGTTAAAAAGGGTGTTCTAGGTACTGGATTTACAGCAAATAAATCCAGGTTAGACACGGTTAAAGAAGGTGAAGACCAGACTTGCTAAAGTTGGGAAAGAGCATTCTTTCCAGCCAGAGATATAATAATAAACAAAATACTAGTCTTTTGATTAATTCCTTGCAAAAGCCATCAGATAGTGACTAGCACAATAAGTTCCTGGAACAGAAAAGTGAATATGCTGAGAGCACAGTGGAAAAAAAAAAAAGGGAAACTATTGGAGAAGATGTCCAAGAAGTAGGTAGGGGCTGGACTCAATAGGCCTTGTGTAGAATGAATTTGATGCAAGGACAGCGACAATAATATTTACACTTTAATAAATAACCATAGTTGCAACCATTTGCATAAAATGCTATCTCTTCCATCATTTTTCCCACCATCCACAATTCTGTTTATTTCTTATTGTGCATAACAAATGTATTGAAGGTAACAGTACTTACTGGCTTGCTCAGGATATTCTCAGTGTGCGCCCTTTCATTGTCCCATATTATTATTAAGAAGACTTTTACTCGCTCTCAAATATGTCCTGGTTTAGCCTAGGGTGGCCAAGCTTTTTCTGTCAAGGGCCAAAGGGCAAGTATTTTAGGCTTTGCAGGTTGGACAACGACTCAACTCGGCCACCATAGCACAAAAGCAGCCACAGATAATATGTAAACTCATAAGTGTGGCCCAATAAAACTTTATTTATGGACACCAAAATGGAAGTTCAGATCATTTTAATGTGTCACAATATATCATTCTGTTTATCCCCCCACCCCCCGCCAATCATTTAAAAGCATCAAAACTATTCTAACCTCCCAGGCCATAGAAAAATAAGTGGCTGGATTTTGTTCATGGGTTGTAGTTTGCTGATCAACAATGTAGATGATAAATTAGATAGTGACCCTTATAGTAACTAACATTTATTGAGAGCTTACTATGTGTCAGGCAATCTTCATAACACGCCTATGCAGTAAATACCGGTATTATATGTGTTTTGCAATGAAGAAACAGAGGCATAAACAGAGGCAAGTCTAGGGAACTCACCCAAGCAGGTCTCCACACAAACAATCTAGTTGTAGAGCCACGTTCTTAACCACATTGTAAAGTACATTCCATACACTTTCATTCTCACCCTCCTGACGGACATTCTTCTTTCTTATTTTTTTCCCTAAATCTTGCATATTTGTTGTCCCTTTTTCTTCATTACTCCCTCTTGCTTTCTTTTTCATACCCCTTTCTCATCCTCTGTCGAAATTACATTGATAACCATGTTACATTTCTAGGACCAGAAACTAAAAATTAAACTGCACAGAATAAAGAGCCTGTGCTTTCAACTCATATAATCACTAAACCTTTGTACGTGTTTTAGAATTTCTAAACATAATCATTCCCGTCATATTCTTCAAATGAAACCTGCTTTGTCCATAAGAACTAGTTTTCTAGGTGGAAATGTGCCTATTTTCTACATTCACTGCATTTCTCTTTTAACAACCAGTATGATAACAGTTGTTCTCCTTGCAATTGTGTTGTGAGCAGATCTCTAATTCTAGCTCTCTTTCCTCATATCTATAATGAAATGCTGTCAAGTGAAACAAGATTTGAGTAAGTTACTGCACATTCTTAAATATATGATACCCTATAGTCCTAGTGCATTAAACTGGGAATTTTAACCTCAGATTGAGTATTATAGGCTCTATATTTCAAACAACTCTCTTTAAAATGAATTCTTAGAACATAGTTTGCTTTAAATTTGGGGGCTTTCCGTATTCTCTGCCACAATGCTTTATGGTTTTAAAGCATGTGACAAGTGTTTCTTTAATGGTGGCTATTTTGATAATACAGATGGATTAAAAAAAAAAAGAGGAGGGTACTAGGACCGCTTTCATTGTTGAAGCCAGCAATGTAGCAGCAGTAAAGATCCAATAGTTTATAAGTGTCAGCAAAACCCTATCAACAAATTACTGCCCAAGTCAATTTTTAAGTGTCTTTTATTTGGAAAAAAAACATATACTTTTTAAAGGAGAAGAAAAAAGATTCAATTTTAATGCTAATATATGCTTCCATTTTCCACTAAATTGTTGTTAACAAATAAAAAAGATCAAGTTGAAGCTGCTGATTTAAGGTGCTCATTCCATACCAATTTCTGAAAATGTTAGGGTGGCATTAAAATCAAAGATGCATTTAAGGAGAAGCATGCGCATAGTTTGGAAGGATGACTGAGAACAGCCTGTTTGGCTTATATTAAGCTTGCAGATTTATCAACACTGGGCATGCAAGGGAAAGAGAGCGAGTGTTTATGAGCTCTGTGAAAGAATTGATTTTTACAAGTCCCTGATTTAGCTGGAAGGGGTACCTACATATTTAGTTAGAAAAAGGGTTAATGAATTCAACCTTTTGAAAAATGCAGAGAACATGATGGATAGTTAACGGAATGCACATAGGTAAACATAGGTGAAAACAAATTAATTGGAAGGCAGAGGGCTGATTGTTTATTTTTTTTCCTTGATAGATGGATCTCATTATTTTTCTTGGGCGGACAAAGCCATAACAGTTTCCAGAGAAAGGAGAAGTGACGGCTCCAGGAATCCGCTTACAGATGGACAGCCAGCAGGCTAAAAATATTACTTGTGTCCACCTCATCAATAAGCTGGCTCCACGAAGAGTGGCAATTATTCTTTTGCTGCTTGTGCTGCCCTTTGAGAGGCATGAAGATGATTATTGATAACTAGGTATGTAGAACACAATGTATACAGTAACACGAACTCATTTACTCTTGGCAAATCCATACTGGAGAGCCCCACCGCCTTTCATGCCATTATTTAAAGTGGCAACGTGAACCCGTCAATGTCTCAGAAGATTATGCTGACACTGTGTTTTGTTACAATGCTATTCATTATTAATGATGCACATTTATTATTCACCTATATTTAGAGAGTCTGTAGGGTGCACGGCAAAGGGGAAAAGAAACAGTGGGAGAAGATGAGTTCTCAATCTTGCATGCATCTGCATTTCACAAGAACTGGCCTTTCTCCCTTCTTCGCCGGTGCCAAAGAGGATCTTTAAGTTTTCTGTGACAATAATACCAAAGTGTATGGATAAAAATAAAATTATATATAAATCACAATCAAAGCTTGTTAAGGATTAAGAAACAAGATACATAGCTTTATTGTTCTTTAATATGAGAAAAAAAAATGTGTAGTACCAATTACTGTGTGAAATTAAAAAATAAAATAAAAACCTTCTCAATTAAAGGCACTACCAAATAAATGACAGTTTCCAGGCATCGGCACAAAGCTAAAGGGATGTCAATGGCCTCATTACTTTTATTGCCCTGCATTGCTCAGCCAAATCTACTGCAAAGTTGTGTTCCAGCATAGGCTCTGTGGCGTACTTGGAGAAATGTGGGCAATGGATCAGCTCACCCTGTTCTCTGCAGACAGGAGAAAAGGTATCAACCAGGGAAGGAGTTGATAGAAAAATGAAAGCCAATTTCAACCATAATAGGTAAATCTCGACATATTAGGTCATCTAGTTTAAGGTATTTGTAGCTAAACCCCATTGCCTTTCATTTTTGAGTATCACAGTTCCTGTCCGTTATATTCTAAAATAGATAAAAATGATGCACATTTTTGCTAATTTCAACAAATGAGAGAGAACAGCAAAGTGAGTCTTTAAAAGTCAGTCTAAATGAGAGAACCTGACCCATATTCGGCTAAAATTTTCTGATTCTGCCTGGGCCTAAAGATCACAGTGATTAACTGTGCTGTGTTAGTCTAGAGCAGGCGTCCTCAAACTATGGCCCGCAGGCCACATGCGGGTGTTTTTGCCGTTTTGTTTTTTTACTTCAAAGTAAGATATGTGCAGTGTGCATAGGAATTTGTTCATAGTTTTTTTTTTAAACTATAGTCTGGCCCTCTAACGGTCTGAGGAACAGTGAACTGGCCCCCTGTTTAAAAAGTTTGAGGACCCCTGGTCTAGAGTTTCAGAATTACCCAGTAGTCAGGCATTCCATCCGAGCTGCCATGACTTGACTAGGAAAACACTTGTGCCCAGTTTTCCTAAAGGTTTAGTCTCAGAATGAAAGAGGAGTTCATTCAACGGTGAACTGTCATGCTGAGTTAAAAAAAAGCAGTGGATAAGTAGAAAAAAAACAACAAGCAACAACTAAATACCAACTAATTCTCAATTTGCCTGCCCGTTTTAACTTCAATCTTGTAAAATTAATAGATTTTTTTCAGTCTATGACACAATTATTGTTTTTCTTATCTAAAAGATTCCCAAGGCACTAGTATATGAAAAGAAAATATTGCTCATTCAATAATGCCATAATGTTATTATATTATAAACATGCATTCTCTTTATGCTGCCTTTCGTTATTTCATGAGAAAGGAATTAAATGCAGTGATGATTTAGGAAAAAGGGGGTACTTAAAACTTTGTGGAATTTAGAATACAAATTGTTTTTGTCACCTCTCTATGATAAATAAAAAAACTATAATTCTGTTCAGGTGGCAGGATTTATTTTTTAAATGAGCAATAGATATGACAAACTAGTTGAAATAGTATTTGAAATATATTTCAACTAAATTTAAGCCAAATGTGTAAATTATTAGTTCTAACTGAAAACTAATATCCAAAGACAAACTAATAAGGATTATTCACCTTTGAATTATATTGACATATATTCCTTCAAGAAAATCCTTTGGTCATCACCTTAGGGCACTTTAAATCACAAGTGACAGAAATTCAACAAAACACAGGGACCCTGTTGGTTCCTCCAATCCAGCCACAGGAAGGGCAGTGATGGAGTCAGCCTACTGGAACCAAGAACCTAGGACCTGAATATGGTTAGGATCCCTTCCCTTCATCTCCAATCTTGAAGAAAAAAAGCCCATTCCTTCCTTAATCACTGTGAACAGCAAGTCCAGGTCACAGGAAATCAGGTTTGCAGAGACAAAATCTCCCATTCTGACCCTCTAGTTAGGGTGAGGGGAGGGGAATGTGCTATTCCCAGAAGTCCTGGGCAGAGAAAAGCACTACCTGACATGTTTGTTGAATGTTACCAATGGTTTCTGCTATTTCTAGGCCAACTCTTCTAGTTTGATTATCTATTACAACAGATGAAAATTATTAGAAACCTCAAATACTCTTGCAATATACTCACCCATTTTTCATAGGTTACTGTCTGAGTGAAACTTATAACTCATCCTCTCTTACAAAGCCCTCTTTGTATCTTTCTTGTTTTTGTTTTTGTTAAATCTCACCCAAGGATATTCTTTGCATTGATTTTCTAGAGACAATGGAAGAGGTTGAGGAGGAAGGAAGAGAGAGGAGAGGGAGGGAGGGAGGGAGGGAGGGAGGGAGGGGGGGAGAGAGAGAGAGAGAGAGAGAGAGAGAGAGAGAGAGAGAGAGAGAGAGAGAGAGAGAGAAAAGAGAGAGAGAGAGAGAGAGAGAGAGAGAGAGAGAGAGAGAGAAGAGAGGAACATCAATGTGAGAGACACACATCAATTGGTTGCCTCCAGCACGTGAGCACGTGGTCCAACTAGGGCCCTGGATTGAACCTGCAACCCAGGTATGTGCTCTTCACCAGGAATCCAACCCATGACCCTTTGGTGCTGGGTCTAACCACTGTGATACACCAGTCAGGGCTCCTTTGTCTAAATTTAATGGGCTTTTCAAATGTCCTCTGTGATCATAACCTTAGGCGCAAATCCTACTATTTGCAACCACGTATTTTCATCTAGCTCTATCCTATCTTACACCCAGGACTCCTCTGCCAGTCTAGCAGTCCAGTGATGGAGCAGACCTTTCTGACTTGATCTCCCATCTGTATTCTGTCAGTAACTGTGCCTTAAGAGGCAATGTGAAGGTACAGGAAAAACAAGGCTCTGATGAAGAAGACTAATGTCTTGAAACCTATCTCCCTACCATTATCTGATGTGATTTTATTCAAATCCCAATGATTTTCTTAGCTTGACTTCTCTTTGGAGTGCTCTCCTGAAGACATCCTAGATAATACATCTAAAATGCTTTACCAAATATAAATATTATTTCTATTCATGCCATCAATTTATTATACTACTTTCTTTTTCTTCCTTATAAATGAACTGTACTGTCTTCCAATATCCTTACATTTGTAAGCATCAATCTTCTTACTGTTTCTCCATCCGTAGGGACTTTGAAATCTGAAAGGATAACAAATCTAACACTAAACTCATCATTTCTAGAATTGCATTACTGCCATACTAATTCAGATTTAAAATTGTATGGTTCTTGGATATAGTTTTTCCTTCAAACGCTTTAGATACACTTATGTGCTCATTCCTGCACCCATTTCAAACCTTACCACAGAGAGGAGAATGAAAAGTGATCTAGCGATTCAGTGAACTGAATCCACTTATTGGAAAACTGGTCTTCACTGTGTATTAGGAGCATACAAAGGATCAAGCAGTAAGAACTGTTTAAACATGGTAACACCACAGCCTCTCCTTGGGAAATTGCTGGGATCATAAATTCTTTGTCAAGGACATCAGGAACTTAGTAATGTAATGACTCTGCCTACATCTATCCAGGTATAGGCAACAACTCATTGCCAAGTGTTATGGTCTAGGAATGGAGGTGTTTAATGACCAGTGACTTCAGAGAAAAAGAAGAGGTACAACTAAAAATACTCTGTCTCTTGCTTGCAATCATTATTCCACCTGTCATTGTGAACTGGCGGTTTCTCCTCTGGCTTGGTATTTTTACCTGCTTATTGTATGTCATATGCAGGCTGGTCAGTGCCCTGGATGTTACATTTAAGAAGTTAATCACTTTTGCTCCTTTCCCCACATCATTCATTCAAATTCTACCTCTGCGTCTCACTTCTCTCCTCTTCCCCTCTGCTACTCCCTTACTTCCTTCTCCCCTCATCACCATCCCTTCTCCTACCCCATTTCCCCCTTTCTTTCCAGATGGCCTCCATTCTAATTTCTGAGTCTTCACTTGTTTATCCTTTTCTATTTCCACATTCAGATCACTGGAGTCAGAGATGAATCAATAGATTTAATCCCCATACATACTTACCTCACTCATGCCTACTATTATAAGACATATTATAAGACAGATAGCTCTTGATTTTCCTCCCACTCCTGATAACTAAACATGCGCTTTACCATTCTGTTAATACCTAGAAATATTTTTTGGTAGATAATTTGGGGCACTTACCATATGCTGCCATCTGTTACAGTCCTGCATACAAATAGCTTGTCTTTTTTTGTGTTTTTTGTTAATCCTTACCTACAGATATTATTTCTATTGATTTTCAAAGAAAGTGGGAGAGGGGGTGGGAGGGAGGGGAGAGGAGGAGGGGGAGGGAGAGAGAGAGAGAGAGAGAGAGAGATCTTAGAGAGACATATAGATTGGCTGCCTCCCGCACATGTGCCCCAACTGGGCCTTGGGATCAAACCTGCAACCCAGGTGTGTGCCCTTGATAGAAAATTGATCCTGAGATCCTTCAGTGTGCGGGCCAACACTCTCTCTAAACCCTGAGCCATGCTGGCCAGGGCTAGCTTATCTTCTTTTTTAAAAATTTTTATATTTTTTATTAATTTCAGAGAGGAAGGGAGAAGGAGAGATAGAAACATCAATGATGAGAGAGAATCACTGATTGGCTGCCTCCTGCATGCCCCCTACTGGGGATTGAGTCTGCAACCCAGGCATGTGCCCTGTCCGGAAATCAAACCATGACCTTCTGGTTCATAGGTCAATGCTCAACCACTGAGCCACACCAGCCAGGCTAGCTTATAATTTTTGTACAGTTTATCTTGCAAAGTCTATATTGTTGTATTTCAGGGCATAAGCATTTTATTAATTTGTATTTTTAATTATTTTTGTAACTTTTGGATTAGACTGTCCTTTATCAATAATTGTAATTTCATTTGTTTAATTATTTAATAAAAATCAATATAAATTTAATTTCTATTCTCCAGGAACTTTTGCTTGCTAACAGAAAACTTGAAAAATCATTCAGGCAAAATGCTTAGAAATATACATATATGTGTGTGCTATGTATAAAATATATGCTCCTTGACACTGTTTCTTAGTAGAGCATGCTTTTTCACATTTGTGAAATACTTGCAAAAGAGCATGGATTTATGGCATCTGACTGCAGACATCAGAAATAAAATAGCCTTTTGGGGGTTAGGCAAAAGTACTAGCATGTAATTCTAATCCTTTTTTTCTGAGATCAATATACCCATGACTCCTGACATTCTGGTTAAGTCCTGTTGTTTTAAAAGATGACGAAAACAGTGGTCCAAGCTGTTATTAATATGGTTACATAGACACAGCTTTACAGTATGAATCAAATATCCATTTTTAAATTTTGAGTATTGCCCGCAAATTATGTACACAGGAGTGTATTGATTCAATCAAGCATAAGCCTTGGTTAGTGACACAATAATATATCATATGTTAAAATACAGACTTTTCTGTGTGTTCCTCTTAGGAACAATTCCGCATTGTTCTATATGTATTTAATATATATCCTCCCCAAACAACCTTCTTTGTGTACTTATATCTACCTGTGAAAAATAAGTATATTATTGTGTTGTGTATATGGTATTTTTGTGTTTGTAAATTTGGTTTGTAAGTTTGTTTTGTATACTATATCTTTGAAACTATGAAATTTAGCAGTTCCTGTATTCTTGTGAAATTTACTATTTTTACTCAAACTTATTTATATAACATCCATGCACGTTGATAAAATATGGATGTCATTAATCCCCTATTTACTCCTGCAGCTTATTTTGTGTGATTTTGCCTATCCATTCACTAATTGATGGACACAGAGGTTGAAGTTTCACATTACGGACAATACTGAGGTGAACATCTATGGCATAAGTTTCTTTGTGCATATTGTTTTCTTTGGAAATTTTATTCAGTTTTCCTTTTTTGAACACATTTTTATTTGGAAAGGTCATTTTTCTTGCAACACTTGATGATCTAAAGGGCCATATATCCAAACAAATTAAGCTGTGAAAATAAGAATACACCACTTTGTCCTTTATTAATATACATCTGGTATTTAAAGGATTTAGAACCTGAATATATATGAGTGAGTGAAACTATAATTTTTATTGATAAGGGATTGTAAAATTCAGTAGTTACCTCAAAGAGAACTGCATCTTCTACCAGGGAAGATATACAAATCAGTTAGGATATGTGATGAATGGGATTAGACAGTTCCTACAACAGTATCTTCAAATTAAATAACACAATAAACAGACATGCAATGGTGACGATAAACAGATACGTAATTGATATGGCTATGTCACTAAGTCAACTATAGAGTTGCACAGCCTTACATTTTGTGGTAGCTTGCACCTGCTATCCTCTAACTGTGCTTTAGAAGAGCACTGAAATGGAATTAGGAAAACTGGGTTCCAATCCTACCTTTGTCTCTTTCAGATTGCATAAATCTAAAACGATCATTAAATTATGTGTCTCGGATTATTCATCATTAAAATGGGCATAACATTACCCAACTCACAAATAATATGTATGTGAAGGTTCTATAAAATTCAAAGTGCTACACAAAGAAAGTTATTATTGAAATTGTCATTATTGCCACATTTTAAATATACCTTGAGAGATATGGACTATAATCTACCATCTAATTGGTACTCCACCCCTCTCCACTCCCTCAGTTAGTCAGGAGTTGGGAGTGACTTCTTGTTATGGGCCAATTTTAACTGCTTTGAGCTTCTTCCTTTAGTGACACCACTTCCACTTCCCCTACACCTTGTAAGAAGCAAAATGCTGTAAGCTTTATGTGCTTTTGGCCTTATATTGAATACTAATAAACTAAGGCTTCCAGAGAGGCCAAGGCTAAAATCATTCCATTCCCATAAATGAACTTAACCATTGCGATCAAATCATTTTGGTTTCCTTCATTGCATCCCATCCTGTATTCTTGGTATCACAAACTCCTACTTTCTTCCCCAAGATATCTAACAAAGAAAAGAAGATGACTGACCTCTTAGCAGACTAAGTAACCATTGTAGCATCATACAGCGCTATATCTCAATGGCATTGATGAGTCACTATTAATAAACACTGTACTTTCTGCACACTCATATAGCTGTTGTTGAAATCAGTAATAATCATTTTAACACACTGCTTCATTCCCTTTCTACAAAAAGCTCTCTGCACCTGGGAGGCATTATCTAATTAATCCTAATGCATGTAGAGAGACTCTGAGGGGGTGTTTAGGAAGACAAAAATGTCTATAAAGTTCACCATGACTACCATTAAAATATTATCTGTTCAAATACATGAACACAACACAAGCCTTTAGCCACAGGAATTCATTTAAAATAATTTAAATAGCTTGTAAAGTAAAATCAATTTCTATTCACAAATACTATATGCTATTTAACCCATTAAAACAGATATTATAAGGCATACGCTTGATATTTAAGTTATTTTGACTCACATGTATTCCTCTTTCCCCCTATAAAAGGACAAAAGAGTAAGTATTTAAAGATCTTAATCTTCTAAATAATTCCCAAAACCTCTGCCTGATTCAATAGGTACAACTGATTTTACACAGTCCTGGTCCCAACTTTAGGTTTATATCATTTGAAATATTCAAGTTTCAGAAATACAGGAAAAATTAAAATACTTTTGAATGGATTATATTTAAGAATTATTGGGTTTAATTGGATGAAAAGCCCTGCCTAAATTAAGAAACAAAGTTAATTGTGAAATATAAATATAGTTTTCCTTCTTTGTTTTGACCATAATTTAACTTCATTACCCACACTGGCTTGTAGAGTCAGGTTAAGAACACAAAAGGAACTTTGTTCACCAATCTCTTTGTAAGGTAGTTTTCTAAGAAAAACCACTGAAGAGAATCCACTGACTCAATCTTTCTCAGTAATATAACAAGTATATTAACGCTTTGCACTTGCTTGCTTTTTTCTCGATTCCTTTATTCTACTCGGGATTTAATTTTTTAAATACCCCAGATTTTACAAAGTGCGGCAGTAGAATAAAAAACTGGAGTTTCTTTTCATACAAACTTATTTATTTGGATTTTTTTATATTTCAAATTATTGATACATTCAATACAATTCAACATACGAGCTGCTACCGATGCTAACTGTGTCGAGTCACACTCGACATCTGAGTGCAAAAGGTTAAGACTTGACCCTGCTTATTATGCAACTGGAAGATGGGACCCATGGTCTTCTCATTAACTTCACTGAATGCAAGATTACATATTTTATTTCTGTGGAACCCTCATCCCATACTCTAATCAGCTAGGCTAAATGAAATCCCCTTGTCATATGTTCCGTTAGTAAATTACCACCAAGGATTTCTTTTTGGCAAAACCCATCATTCTTACTGCTTCAATGCATGAATGTTCCACAAAACTATAAACTCCATCAAGAAAACATTTTACTCTTCAGTCCTCAATTAGCACACTGTTTGACACAGTATTTAATACATTCTGAATGAGGAGTAGATGGAGGATAGACGAAGTAACTACATTTAATGAACTTGCCTCCAGGTACTCTTCAGAGGCCAGATGGAGCTCTGAAATGGTTGGGAGAGATCTGGAGGAATCAGAGAGAAGGGGTCAAAGGAACTTTGAGAACCTCCCTTGCATTTTAGTGTATATACTGAGGAATATTTCCACACATTATTTTCATTGAGATTGAAAAAGGCCCTACTTTTCATAATCATTTAGTATTCAATTTTTGAGACCTGTTATATGCAAAAAACTATGCTAAGCCAAGTGCAAACAAGCTTATGACTTAAAAAGAGCTATGCATAAAATTCCTTCTTCATAATTTTAATATTGAGATTTCTATATTAAAGATAAAATAGAATTGACTCAAAAATGTTCAAGGCCATGACAACTTATAAGTCAGTCATATATATATGTGTGTGTGTGTGTGTGTGTGTATGTATATATATATATACACACACACACACACACAGACATATATATATATATATAGATATATATAGATATAGATATAGATATATATACTAGAGGCCCAGTGCACGAAATTCATGCACAGGGCAGGGGAGGGTGTCCCTCAGCCCAGCCTGCACCCTCTCAAATCTGGGACAACCCTCTCATAATCCAGGACTGCTGGCTCCCAACTGCTCACCTGCCTGCCTTCCTGATTGCCCCTAACTGCTTCTGCCTGCCAGTCTGATCACCCCCTAACCACTTCCCTGACAGCCTGATTGATGCCTAACCACTCCCCTGCCAGCCTGTTTGCCTGTAACTGCCCTCCCCTGCAGGCCTGGTCACCCTTAACTGCCCTCCCCTGCAGGCCTGGTCAACCCTAACTGCCCTCCCCTGCAGGCCTGGTTCTCCCCAACTGCTCTCCCCCTGCAGGCCTGGGTCCCCCCCCCAACTGCCCTTCCCTGCAGGCCCAGTCGTCCCCAACTCCCCTCCTCTGCTGGCCTAGTCACCCCTAACTGCCTTCCCCTGCAAGCTTGATCACCCCCAACTGCCCTCCCTTGCAGACCTGGTCCCTCCCAACTGCCCTCCCCTGCTGGCCATCTTGTGGTGGTCATCTTGTGTCCACATGGGGGCAGCCATCTTTGACCCCATGGGGGCAGCCATCTTGTGTGTTGGAGTGATGGTCAATTTGCATATTACTCTTTTATTAGATAAGATAAGCCTAATATGCTAAGTGTACAACCATTTGGTCAACCATTCGGATAACCTCTTGACCAGTCGCTATGACACGCACTGACCACCAGGGGGCAGATTCTCCAACTGGTAGGCTAGCTTGCTGCTGGGGTCCAGCCAATAGGGACTGGGCAAGATGGGCTGGACATGCTCTGGAGCCCTCCTGTGGTCCCTCCCTGCTGACTGGCCAACCTCCTGCAGTCCCTGCCCGGGCGGCCAGCCCCCACTGGCCCTGATCTGGACTAGCTGAGACAGCCCCAATTGGCCCTAATCACCGGCCAAGGCAAGGGACCCCATCCATGCATGAATTCATGCACCAGGCCTCTAGTATTGACTATAATAAAGTATGCTTTAGAAATTATGTGATCTTATAAATAGAACTAGAGTTTGCAGAATAAACACAATAAACAATGTTTTCAAACAAAGTCTACAAGCTTTCTTCAAGAACATTTGATAAATTCATATTCAATTGTCTTCCAGCCTTTAATGATCAATGAGTGCAGAATACAGAAGTAACGTCAGTGAGAGATACACTTAGAAAAATTACCATAACAACGTTAAGTAGTTTGCTGTGTGTTTGAACAAACCATTGCCTTTCCTTTGTTTACTGACAGCTGAATTTTCCAATCGTTTCTTATATCAAAAATAAAAATAGCTTTCAATTAATTGATAAACATCTCAGAAACTCAAAAATATCTCCAAGAATTCAGAACCCAGAAGGCTTTTTTTCCTCTCTCTCTCTCTCTCTCTCTCTCTCTCTCTCTCTCTCTTTCTTGAGCAGTCTCAAAGTAACTGTCAGTTTTGTGTAGGTGCTGGCATATTTCCACTACTAGAAGGAAAGATCGACAAGTCAGAACTGAATGTTTACTGATAGTGTCTTAACAGTAGTCATTTCAGAAAATTCTTCCTGAAATATTTAAATCTCCAATCCTTTTATATCAGTTATATAGAAGCCTGTTTAATTGTGTACACACAAAGTAGGTAGTCTCCAGGGCTCTGTCTCTCTTCTAAGTTAGTACACTCATGGAACTATCTCAGCCACCCAATTAGCTAATGATTATGTGTAATGCTGTAAGTCTAGCCCAAATCCCTTTCCCCTCCCTGTATAATTCTATCAGAGTGACATTTCTCAAATATAAGTACTGATCGTATGTTTTCCCTATTCATAATCCTATACTAGCTCCCCACTAAATACTGGAAAGTCCAAGCTCCATATTACACAAAAACCTTTATAATCTGAGCTCAGGATGTCTTGTGGCACAACCACTGTGCCTACTTTATATTCCCCACGGTAGGTATTCAAACTGCTTCAAATTGTGTAAACCACAGGCTACTCATGTCTCTGCTTTTCTAATGCATTGCCCCCCGCTGCCCTGCCGGAATATCCTCTCCCAACCCATGTAACTGGCAAACACATCAAAATGGAACCCGTAATCCAAATAGACTTTTTTTTTTTTCTGTTATATGTCTTTGTCAAGGTACTACAAGTGTTTTCCTTCATCGTATATCCTGCTTCAGGGCTTTCTTTATCCTTCAGTTTCCCTTTCCTTCATCTGAGAAGATATATCCTGCACTATACTATTTTCTCCCTTCCCTCTTGGATCTTTTTCACTTACTCTCAACATTCCTCAGTGAATTTTAAAGCACCATAAAGTAAAAGGGCTTAAAGACATAATTGTAATGGAAGTTGGGCCTATTAGAATTTAAAACATGTGTAAGGGGTAATGAAAGGGACAATCCATTTTTTTATCAAAAACTCAAGTTCTCAATCAAATTATTATCCTTAAAAAGTATTTCTGAATGACCATTCCAATATATTTTCCTGGATTTAGAAATCTCAGGTTAGAAAATCATAAGGATATGTATTCTTCGGCTACAGGACACAGAAGTCTAATCTAAATATTGCTCATGTCAACTAACAGTCTTGGTGTTTCTACTACTACCTAAATATATTATATTTCAATTTATTCTTGCCTTTATGATGTAATGAATATTCATTACTTTTGTTGAGGGTTTAAGTAATTAGTAGACATCTATATTTAATTGTATACACTTAGTTGCTTCTGTTTTTTCTGCAAAGTAACAGTGAATTAAGTACCACAGTTCTAGATTGTCTATGTCAATCAGTGCAAAAACTAGCTCTGTAAAGTCTGCTTGAAATATTTCTAATCAATCTTAGATGTTTTTCTTCAATGAAAATAACTTTATTTTCTGGAAATACAAAATTTCAAAACTGTGCCTAATGCTATGCTATTTAATAAAAGGCTAATATGCAAATTGTCTCCTCGACCTGAAATTTGACCAGGAGTTTAACCAGGAGTTCAACCAGGGGGTCAGGCCAGCCAGCCAACATACTGAGGCCCCTCCCCCTGGCTGGCCCCGCCTCCGATTGCCCCCCCCCCACTCGGGGATGGGGCCAGCCAGACCCCACCCATGCATGAATTTGTGCACCAGGCCTCTAGTCTTAAATAAACAGCTTTATTATTACTTTAAATTTTTTACTTTTAAAACATATTCTAAGCAGTCATCAAACCTGCACAAATCCACAATATGCCTTGAGCACTGACAGAAACTACTGATTCTGCCAAGTCTCTAATAATATATGGTTGTATTGTTTAGTTATAAAATATTGTATTTAGTATAATTAAGATGACTTACATTCCATGTATAAATTGATAAATTAAAAAAAAAGAGAGAGAGATAGCAAACATCAACATTACTAACAGTCTTTCTTTGATGATTCACCAGGTTCTTTTGAATCACACAGAACTTCACAGACATCATTAGGAACATCCATTAACAGTGAAATGCATCCATATGGTGGGGCTGACAGAGACATTAAAAATCTCTTCACCAAGATTTTTAATATATGAGAAAATACACAACACATACTATTAAGCAAAATGAGTAGAATGCCAATCTGAATATTGAACATGTAAAGTGTGTGTGTGTGTGTGTGTGTGTGTGTGTGTGTGTGTACACAGAAAAAGGAAAAAATATATAGACCAAATAGTAGTAATTTCTGAGCAATGGAAAAACAGGCAAGAAAAATTTTCTTCAAGTCTACAAAAAAGTGATTCGTGCATCAGGTTTATTTATAAAAATAAAAGAGGTAGTTAATGTGTGACTTAAAGTTCTTTTGGGTATTAAATATCCCCATTCAGAAGTAAGAAAGCATACACAGATAGTTGGTGTGGAGGTGCACTGTGGGGTCAGGAGGGCTAGAAAAGACACTGGAATCTATTGAAACAAGTGTGTCAGAAAGTCTGATGTTCAATTCTACAAAGACACAAGAAGGCTCAAGACTAAAGAATTATAATTGACAACAATATTTATGGCAATATCCTGAAAGTGCTCAAGTACACCCAAAGCACAAAGTTACATCCAGCTGGACCTAGTTAGTATTTGATTCACACACCTGTGATCCTGAGAACTGTGGGAGATGGTTTGGGATCTACCAAAATAAGAAATAACTCCTCTTCATTGTCAAGGCAACTGCTTTGATAATTTATATCACAATAAAGTAAATATTGCTGCATTACAAGGGATAGACTAATCAAAGTCCACCACTCTCTCTTTTTTTAATATATTTTATTGATTTTTTACAGAAAGGAAGGGAGAGGGATAGAGAGTTGGAAACATCCATGAGAGAGAAACATGGATTAGCTGCCTCCTGCACACCCCCAACTGGGGATGTGCCTGCAACCAAGGCACATGCCCCTAACCAGAATCGAACCTGGGACCCTTCAGTCCACAGGCCGACGCTCTATCCACTGAGCCAAACCAGTTAGGGCAACCACTCTCTCTTTATCCTTGTTAAAATCAGTGCCAAGAATTAACTGGGCATTATGCAAATTGCTCCTGCTCTCTGCTTAAAGAAGGAATTGGTCACTATCCAAAACATCTTGGGATCCAGAGCTGCTATCACTCACTGAGCTTTAAGGGAGATGACAACTGGGTTTCCTGGATGTACAGCAGAGCCTTTTACAAGGCAGCTTGGAAGCCAGAGGAAGAACTTCATTCCCTGTATTGTTTTTCTCAGTGTGATACTGTGTGGCCCATGACAACACTTTCACCTCATTAAGATCATACAGCTAGCTCTTTAATTACACATTTATAAGAGTAAAATTTCCCTTTTCTTTATTATACTCTATATTATATTTTCCCCACATTATTAGAGATACACGAACAGCAAGCTTAGATTGACTTTCAACAAAGCGTCCAATACATGGGATTTGTAGATTATATAGTCACTAGTTGCAAATACAGGATGTTTTTAGGAACGGGCAGCTATCCGAGACGCTCCACATTGAGCATTGCATTCACAGTCCTGCCAGAAAAATGTCACAAGGCAAATGAAAAGACCTAACACCTCACAAATTGGACTTATTTGAACATTTTTCATGACAGTAATCAGGCTGTAAAGGGTTAACCACAAAGTATCTCTTGAAGAAATAAGAAAAAGGACAGGTATTGGCCTTTTGCTCCAAACCTAGCATTGCTCACATGAGCTCTGTCTTGTCTGACATATAGAATTAGTTTTTGTAAATCAGGAATGGCATTTTGAATAGCTTGATACATGCTCTGTTATCATAACAGACATCACAGAACTGTGCTACTCTACTCTTTGTCAGTTTTTCAGCAAACACTTCAGACATAGGTTGTAGAGCCCACTGATCGATCTCATGGAGAAACTTGAGAGCTCAGCATCTGCATCTCATACTCAGGTAGCAGAGCCTTTCACCATAGCATTCCACCGGGAAGAGTGGTCTCCAATACTTAGCATCCATCAGGATAACCTGGCAACTATTAAAACACAGCTTGCTGGTCACCACCTCCAGAGTGTCTGACTCAGCAGGTCTGGGTTTTGCATTTTTAACAAGATGTCAGGTGATTCTCATGCTGCTAGTCCAGGAATCAGATCATGAGAAGCATTGCGATAGACAGATTCAATACCCATCTGACCTACATGGGTACTACGCTACCTTTACCTCCATTTCTTCCTCCCCTCTTTCTTCTTTCTCTCCCTTTTCATAAAATACATTTGTTTTGAAGCTGTGTTCATGGCACAGAGTTGAATTTCACTCCTTAAGGCAGTGAAAATATGCTGTATGATGTAATGATGGATATATGGTATTATACATATGTCCAAACCCCAAAAGTGTACAACACAAAGAGTGAACCCTCATGTAAACTATGGATTTTGGATTATCACAATGCAGGCACATCACTTATAAAAACTGTACATACTGGTGAGGAATGTTGATAATGGGGGAGGCTATGCGTGTGGGGAGGGGGCAGGGAGTATATGGGAAACTCTGTACCTTCTTCTCAATTTTGCTGTAAACTTAAAACTGCTTTCAAAAACATAGTCTCTAAAACAAAAATACCCTTATAATATTTGAAGAGAATGTTTTTCTCTATCATATGTGTAGAAAAGAACAAATTAGCAAGTGTGTATGATGAGCTCTTCATTATTTAATTCAAATGCCCCTCCTCTGAAATCTACTTCCATAAGCAAAGTCAGAAGGACTTAACACAAAATCAAAAATGGTCAAGTGGTCAAAAGAGCCTGGGAAACTCCATGTAAAGCAAAGTTTAAGTTTCTTTATTGGAGAATTCCTCAGTGTGTTAAGTAAGCTAATGTGGATTGTGACTGTCCAGCTACTAGCAATAAGAGTATTTTTCTGGTGGAACACTAGTGTCTTGGGAATACAATTTGTGATATAGTCATTTCCCAAGGACTCAGATACCGTCTGAGTGACCTAAATTATGTAGGATCATTTTTTCTTTTAAATCACTTCAAAAAGAAAAGCATTATTTGTATACCAGGATGCTGCATATATGTGTAAAAAGGTTATTTAGTTTTTAAGATAACTCACTCTAATATATTTAAGCCCACAGTGGAAATCAGGTTTTATTAGACCTTTTATTGAATCCAAATTCAAAACCTGTGGGGGGAAAATGCAAAATACATTTTTCTTTTACCTCTGTTAAACTGAGTAGTTATTAAAATGTCTGTTAATTTATTTTAAACTTGATGGCTAAACCAAAACTCACAAAAGACTTACAAGTTTTCATTTCCAGACAGCCTCAATTCCTAAATCAAATGTGTGAATTTTATAATTATTTCAATTTAAACTTCTACGTGTCTGTAATACTATATCAAAAGATCATTAAGCTATTAGGTTAAACATTGGTTGTTTACTGAAAGGGTCAGAGATTGATAGGGATTACTATGAGTAACCTTTTAAAATCGTAATATATCAATTTCAAATTATAGAACACAGTTTAAATGTCATTTATACATTGACATGAGCTGAAACACATAATCATCATCTTCACAAAACTCCACTTAGCCTCATTTCTAATCCTCCGATGCAGGCAAAGGCTACTAGGTTATGGTCCTTGTTTTCTATTTGATGGCCATTAAGTACTTAATTTTGAGGACTTCACAATTCTCTTATACAAGGGCAGGCACAAATTGTTTTCTAAACAAGAAAGTCAAAACTATACTTATAACCACATAGGTAAACATTTCCTCAGTCCTTATGAATGTGCTTAAATATTAAGTATAAGTGTAAAACTAAGAAATTTTTATCCCTTTATATGGTGTTACTTAAATTACACAAAATCTTTTTTTTATTTTTCCATAGCAAGGAGACATGCATTCTTTCATTCATTCACTTATCCATTCAACTTGTATTTACTCAGCTCCAATGATATGTAAGATGATATGAGACTAGAGAACAAAAACCAAACAACAAAAACAGAAACACACTATAATAACATATATTGTATCAGGATGGTTTTGACTTATAAAGAAATAACGATATATAAAGCTGAATGGTGCCATAAAAGAGAGCGCTTCATGAATGAAGAGACAGCTTTTTGATGAGCCCACAAAATTATCTCAGTTGGATAATTCTAAGCATGAAGACAAAGCTGCTCTTCTAAAAAAAAATCAGAAAACCCAATTTAGGCTGCTTGAGGGTGTCAAGATGGGGTGAAGAGTAAAAGGCTTACTTCTTTTCTGTACAGTGATTCTGTGTACTCAACGTCAGTTCTACCTATCGAAAAGAAGGTTTCTTCTGATTATGTGTCTCTTTGCTGGTAAGAAAATTCCACCCTTAACATCTTTCAATGATAATTTGAGGATGCTGCAAAAAATACAGATAACTGATCGGCACTCAGGAGAAAGGTTAGTATTCTGTCAAAGCAATTGACCTGTGAAGGAGGAGGTCAAAAAATGCCATTTAAATTCCATCTAGGTGAATAACCTTGTTAAATGCAGAGATTGAGGAAAGAGCATGGAGAGTCCCCTAAAGGGGCCTGGGGCCCAGCAGTGCGTGTGGAATCAGCAGATATGCAATGGACAGAGAAGTGAGATGAATGAGCCCAGCACTCAGAGGGATTTTCACTCTTGAGGACTGATTACCCACAGTTCCCCTACTCAAAGAAACATCCATATGTAACTGGCAATGGTTATTGAGGCAATACTACTTTAAAGGCAGTTCACTGGTAAACTGGACATTTTCTGAAATGGGAGAACAATGAGGGATTAGTTCAGAGTAGTTCAGATCTGATGTATGTGGAAACCATTTCTACAGTTTTTATATTTGGGGAATTTTACTACACTTTCTTTCAGAAGCCTTAGAACTTTTTTACAGTTGAAAATTATTGCTTTGGTTCTAAAACTAATTTCATCATAAATGGTGACTCCTTAAAGTGCCTGAACCATCTTGTAAATGCCCATTTATATCTATCTATCTATCTATCTATCTATCTATCTATCTATCTATCTCTATCTATCTATCTAAAAGCCTAAGCAACCATCCAACTGTCTGACCGCTCAACTGTCCAACCAGTAGCTAAGACACACAATGACCACCAGGGGGCAGACTTCCAACACAGGAGCTGCTGAGCTGCGATGACTTGGCAGCTGTGGTTCTCGGGTGATACACCTGGAACCAGAGAGGAGGGAGCCTGATTCCAGGATGCATCACCCAAGAACCATTCTCTCGCTATCCGGGACCCCTCAGGGGATGTTGGAGAGCTGGTTTCGACCCGATCTCCACAGGCCTGGCCGAGGGACCCCACTGGTGCATGAATCCGTGCATGGGGCCTCTAGTGTAATAAGAGTTATAACCCTGCTGACTAATAAAGTGATAAGCTTAAAATAATAACAACAACATAAGAACCAGAATGTCTTACAGGAGCCCTAGAGATACTAACTTATTCCTTTGTAATGTAGGATACCAAGGCTTTAAAATATTAAGTAATTTGCTAAAGATCACAAGAGGCAAATCAAGGACTGAAAGCGGAGTCTTGAGTGCCAATCCACGCTTCTTCCCACCATGCCATCGCAACTCACTAGAGTTTATGTGCAGAACACTTGTCCAGGTAATAATGAATAGGAACGAGTTACACTTCCTACCTCTCACAGTAACTATAGGCTGTCTTGTTTTCCATTCACCAGGGAAGTCAGTATTTAATGTATATGATCCTTATTTATACAATACCACAAATACACGGTCTTCAAGCAAAAGCACCCCATTTCCATGTCATCATGCCTAACCCAATGTCCTATGTATCCTTGCTACTCCAAATACATTTGTCTGAGAGTTGAGCATTCAAGGAATATAAGATAATCTGCTAAAAATCTTCTCCAAACTCCAAAATATTTAAAAGCTATCATCTAAAGACATATGATCTTAGCTACCATCTGGTTGTTTGTTCTGACAGGTGTTTTAGTAAGTTCTGCGTTAATGCTCATGTTCTGTTTAAAGAGGTATTATCTTAAATATTCTCAAAATGGATTTTGACTGCCAGATGATTACAGGGTATTTTTTCTGTTGTGAGTTTATAAACAAAATTGAATTTCTCATCCCTTTTAAAAGAGCTTTGATATCAGTATAAAATAAAAAATTTATATTGGTTGCTATCATGTAGGTTAGAACTTTGATGGTGCACAGTGGGGACAGTTTAAATTAGCACCCTTTCAAACAAATAGTCTTTAGCAATTTGCCTAATATTTTAGTAGGTGTAGGGGTAAAACTGATTTTTATATTAAAAATGTTTAATTCTCCATCAAAATAATAATAAGCATTACATGTGCTAAATATGTCAAACCTAGTCATTCTATTTGGAATTAACTTCATTTCACAGGCATTTTCTATTCATCCAGACTATTACATTTTTTTCCTCAGAAGAAATGGCTATTGGATATGACTGCAATTTTTTTTTCAAAATATGTATTTTTTCTAGCTTCCACTTGGACACTGTATGTGTTTCAGTTCATTTAAAAAATATTGATTCAAAGTGTTTTAAAAGTTTAGGATTTTAGAAAATTGAGTGTGCAATTTATCTGTTAAGATTTCTGTGGACTAAAACTGGGTAAACAAAGGAATCTATTCGTTTATCCAAGTTTCTTTAAAACTGAGAAGTAGCAATAATATACATTTTTTCAGTTTGTCCAAGTGAGAAAAGGCATGGGTACCTTATTTATTATTGAAAATAATGTAATCAACTAAAAAAGAGCTAGTGAATAGACAAATATAGCAAACTAGGAATGGCGTCTGGCAATAGTAATAATAATAATAATCCTAATATATAAAAACTCAGGGTCCGTAATGACTGAAGGCTTGACCAAACGTCAACCGAATGTTAGGCTGCACTCGCAGTAGGCTCTGGTAGGCGGGGACTGGCGAGTGGGCTGAAATGCTGACCTCTGGGTGGGGGGTGGGGGAGAGAGGCGGGGCTGATCAGAGGCTACCATGGCTGCTGGCAAGGCCCAGAGAGAGAGAAGCAGGGTGTGATCCACAGCCTCGAGGCTGTGGATCAGACCCTTTCTCTCTCTCTGTCTCTCTCTGTCTCTGTCTCTCTCTCTCTCTGTGCCTCGCCAGCAGCCACACTCCTCTCTCTCCGAGAGATCAGCAGTTCAGCCTGCTTGCCCGAAGCTTAGGGTGGCTGTTGATCAGCCCCACCTCTCTGATCAGGCCTGGGGATAGGCCTGGAGATGCTGAGTGGAATAGAAACTGACCAATCAGAACCAAATCTGCGTGAACTGTGAGGAGCCAATGGCTGCCTAGGAGGCGGAGCTTTTGAAGCTGACTAGCATAGAAACCGACCAATCAGAACCTAATCTGGGTGAATTGTGAAGGCAGAACCTAAGGTGGGGGCTGAGGAGAGGTTTTAAGGGCAACAGCTGTTTGGTGTAAGGTGTAAGAAAGTGGTTCAATTTTTTAATGACTGGTTTGGCAGTATAGTGCATACGGCTGGCTATCAGTCCAGATATAGGGATTATGTATTTTTGTCTGCCAAGAGCATCTCCTCCTGCTGAAAAAGTCCCCCCCCCCCCATTTAAGCAATCCTATCCTATATAATCTATCTATACTAATAAAAGGGCAATATGCTAATTAGACCAGTTCGACCGGCCATCTTCCGGACATCCGACTTCCTTCCAGATAAAGACAAGGTGGTGGGGGCCGAGGCAGAGGCAGTTAGGGGTGATCAGGCTGGCAGGCAGAGGCAGTTAGGGGCGATCAGGCAGGCAGGCAGGTGAGCAGTTAGAAGCCAGCAGTCCCAGATTGCGAGAGGGATGTCCAACTGCCAGTTTACCGGCAGTCGGACATCCCCCAAGGGGTTCCCAATTGGAGAAGGTGCAGGCTGTGCTGTGGGAACCCCCCTTCCATGCACAAATTTTGTGCACTGGTCCTCTCATATGATTATATAATGTATTCCTGTATAATGCATTCCCAGTAATAAAAAATAAATTGTTTATTTTGTAACTCCTAAAGCACTTTAAATCTGTCTTGATATTTGAAACAGAAGATTCATAGGAGCTATTTGCCCAGTCATATATTAAGTGATATTATAAATCCACAATAATTAAAAACAGTATGACCCTGTGGTGCAATAGAACCTATGTATTGGCTTATATTCTATGTGTTAGTATTTCAAATAATTATTTACATTTTTATTGGTAATATTTAGCAACTTTTGGTATTTTTAAAATAAGCATGCATTAATTAATACTTTAGAACTTTATTAAGAGATGTCAAAAAAGTTGTGACTTTTGCAGCCCTAACCGGTTTGGCTCAGTGGATAGAGCATCGGCCTGCAGACTCAAGGGTCCCAGGTTCGATTCCAGTCAAGGGCATGTACCTTGGTTGCAGGCACATTCCCAGAAGGGAGTGTGCAGGAGGCAGCTGATCAATGTTTCTCTCTCATTGATGTTTCTAACTCTCTATCCCTCTCCCTTCCTCTCTATAAGAAATCAATAAAATATATTTTTAAAAAAAGTTGTGACTTTTGCAATGAAAACATTTGTACACTAATCATCCCAGTGATAATTTTATATCAATAGTCTTTCTCTTCTTGAATGTCATAAATCAGCACCAATAAAATTTGTTTTTCATAATATTACCCAGGTCTCATTTTTTGAATTCCCATAATTATCAGCTCCAGAGTAATTTGGGATTTCCACATCAAATTTAATCATATAAATAATATTTAATCAATATTATCTCCCATGTGCACTAAATAAGTTTTTTTTTTTTTTTTTGCTTTTTAATTGTTGACATTACAAATGTCCCCCTTTTGCCCCCTTTGCCTCCTTCCACCCAGCTTCTGTCCCACCCCAGGCCAAATAATAACCTGAGGCAAATTTGGAAACTGCATAATCATACTTTGTAGTTTTGTTGATCCTTGAGTGTTACATTATAGTAATAGTTTCCAAAGTCTAGGCTTTGGAATTCTATAATTGTCTGGGACTATTGATATAAAATTACCACTGGAATGATTAGTATCCAAATGTTTTCATTTCAGAAGTCATTAAAGGAACCAACAAATTAAGCCTTCTTTAGGTAAACATGCCATGCAGCAGAAAGTTTCCGAATTTCCTGAGTTTTATGCATCTGCTTATATCATCATATATCTCTCCCTGCTGGTACCTTCTGTGTTCCTCTCTCCCACTGTATTAAGGGATGAAGCTGCTCTTTTGCCTTTTGCCAGGGAACGCTGCCTCCTTTACCATCCCAGTGTGGGCACCCATCCCCCTGCATGGCAACAGGAGAAAGAGGTAACCAATGTCCACAGTAAGGAAGGGAGAGCTTTCTAGTTTGCAAGTATCAGGTAAGGGCCTGTCAATTCTAACCTGACTAGTGTTCTCTCAGGAATACTTGGCTGCAAGATAAGAACAAAGCTTTATATAATCCAAATGCACTTTGATAGAACATCAACTGAATTTAGCAACAAAGAGCAACATTTTTAAGGTTCTAAATTTTAGCTGGAGGCAGAGGGAATACCAGAAGGAAAATAAATGAAAGCTGCTCGCAACTTCAAAAGCTAATCTTTGTAATGCTTTCATTAGCAGTTTAAAAAGAAATGATTCTGACGTCTGATGCTATAGGATGTAGTTTAACTTCCCAGTCTTTAAACAAATAGGCAAGGTCAGGAATTTCTTTAACTGCTGTTGGGCTTGTAAAATAATGTTGTTTGTAAAGGAACCAAAATAGATATATAAGCAAGAGATTAGCTGGTGAACTGTTCATTTAGTTCCCTCAATAAAAGATAAGTATCTGTTATATTCACAGTGAAAGGGGAAATGAAAAGTTCTTCTTTCTCAAGAAACTGTCCCCTTAGGCTTGGTGTAAAGTCACCATTTTCACTTTTAAACAAACACAGTATACAAATAATTTGGACTAGACTACAGAGAAGTTGAAATGGCAAGCAGATGAATCTACAGTCTCAATCATCAGCAAGGAAGCAGGGAGAGGAAGGAAATAAGCAAAGATATCGTAAACTGAGTCTAACAGAAAAACTACGTGTGTAGCAAACCAAAACACATATCAAAGACCAGTCAAGTGCGTAAAGAGAAAAAATAGGAATAATCAAGATTATGCCCCCAACACGAATACTCTAAAACATTCCCTACGCAAAGATCTGGCCTTGAAAAAAGTCCTACCTGCCAGATATAATGTGGGTTTTGTGGCTATCAGATCAATGATATTATGGGTATAAAAAATGGGCTGATATGTAATAGAGTTCCTAATTATACAATCTCCATAGGATATCAATCTGAAGGAAGAGACAATGTCCATTACTTACTATTTTAATATCTCATAATTCTAAGTCGTTTTTACCTTATCACAGCAGCAAGCTTTTCAAAGCACATTTCCAGCATCTTGGTTGTTTTCCTGCCAGTATTTTCATCAAGTACTCCTGATTGACAAATTCCTTTGGGACACTTGGCCTGCCCTCTCTACTATCCCAAGGGAACCCCCCACACACATTATGTCCAACTCACAAGCAGTATTCCATGACAGTGACAGTGTCTTGAATTTCTTTTGCACAATATGAAAGTACCCCACTACTACTTAAAAGCATGGGAGGGTTTGAATGATGGTGGAAGGGATGTGAAGCATTTTTGGCAGAAGCAGCATGATTCAATCACATAGTTGGGAATGCTAACGAAGACACTGTCCATAGTCATTAAGCACCTTTGAGTATCAGCCACTGTTATTTAGGCCAAGTCATAGACAAAACAAAGGGGCATGATGAAGAAATAACTGGCACAGCATCATATAGTAGGCGAGGTCACTGGGAAAGAGCAGTGAATTACTTTGAATTACTTATATCTGAAGAAATAAGGAACCAGAGGAGCATAACTGGGAGTGATTTTGAGGGGAGCTGACGCAGCGTCCTGAATACCAGGATAAGATGAAGCTAATATCTTTATTCTACAAGTGTTAAAGAGATATTAAAGGTGGTTTTAAGCAAGCTGAGAAAAAAGGTATTCCGCAAGGTAAACTTGCTTTATCCACAAAATGTGCTCTAATTTAATGTCTAAGTGTACCAAGCTCATGAGCAATGATCTTATACCTATAATATAAATATCTAATTACTAGATGCCCATTGCACAAAGATTCATGCAATAGGCCTTTCTTCCCCTGGCTGCCGGCACCAGTTTTCTTCCAGCACCCAGGACCCAGACCTTCGCTCTGGCCACAGCAGGAGAAGCCAAGCCTCTTCAGTTTTCAGTCTTTAGTCATCTTCAGTCTTCAGTCTTCACTCGGGCCAGAGCCTTCATTCTTCCCTCCGTGCCATGTGTGCAAATTAATCCGCCATCTTTGTTGAGTTAATTTGCATACTCGTGCCTGATTGGCTGGTGGGCGTTGTGGAGGTATGGTCAATTTGCATATTTCTCTTTTATTAGTGTAGATGGCTAATTATTGGTTTTGTTTTGGAAAGATTAAGCCCTAATTTATGAACAACCAGTTGATAGCCCTTTTACGCTTCAGGTTTTGTAGGAGAGGCCCAATTTCTTTATTTTCTTTCATTTCTGTATATTTGAATCATTATAAACATTGGTGATAAAGCATTAGATGTTTGTCCTCATGTATTTGTGGTTACTTTGGGGGTCCAATCAAACTATCAGGATGTCTGCTTTTCTCAGAGAATATACATTGGATATAGAAATTCAATGCCTCTTTCTAAACAGCAGTGGTTAGAAAAGGGGTTATGAGAATATGAATGGGGCTGATTTTAACATAAACCCTCCCATCACTGCTAAAAAAAATAAACACACACACACACAAACATAATCACTACATGATTTCAAACTGTAGTTGTGAGAAAATAGTTTCCTTTTGGATTATAAGCATAATTCGCTATACCTAGAGAAATATTTTTATTACTACTATATCAATAGAGAGGTATATGTACTTAAACTAGAAAATATGTTTATCTCCATTAAGTTACTTTTAGAAATTCCAGATCAGCCATTAGACAATCCAGAGTAGCAATGCTAAAACCATTTTGCAAGAAGACTTTGCATTTGATTGTGTTATTCCTGTTTCCCTGACAACCTGCCAGCATTCATGACCTAACCAAATTCCCAACAGTGTCACAGGACAGGCTTTAAGTAAGGCAAAGGGCTCTCTTTCTTTTGCTGGGATGTTCTCTTAGTGAGAATGGACTCACCCATCAACAATCTGTTCATCAATGTTCTTTTAATGCCCCAAATGTGATATAACCTTTGTTAACCAGTTTTCATATAATGGTACACTGGATGCTAGTTAGAAAGCATCCATGTATGCGTGATGCAATTGATGTCCAAGGACTCTGAAGAAGCAGCTGCTTAACACACAATGGTTGGCTTTCTCCCATCTATCTCGCATATCCCTAATTTATTTAAAATATTTCTTAACTTGTACAACTAGTACAAGAAGGGCGAAATAATCTTCATTGAAATGTGTTCTAACAGGTATTTAAAAACTGAACAGGTTTTTACATAATCACTCAAGTTATTTTAAGGCATTAATGCAACACATTTAACTTTACACAATAGAATACTAATCTTCGTCCTTTTTCAAGTCCAGAGAACCAGACAATACACTACTCCTAACATATTTGTAAATGGCTAATGCATCAAGTGATTTTCAATGATTTTTTTAAAAAAAACTTTTTATATTTTGAATCACTTGCCTCTATGTGCTTTATGTTTCTGCTAAAAGAAAGAGAAACATGCTTGCTTTCCTCTGGCCCAGAATTCTATATTAAAGAGTGTCTGTCATGCCAGCAATAGGCAAAGTGGTTCAGTTTACTAAAACATGTAGGCTGTGTGTTGTTAATCAATGGCATTTTATTGATTTTTTTTTCCTAGAGAACAAACCAACACAAAGCATTATAGACAAAAATAGGGCACCGGGCAAAAAGGCATTGCCTGAAAGGAAATAATGTTATACCAGTGCCATTTAACCTTCCCTTGTTTGCAGCCATGGCAATAAAATGAAGGAATAGCTAAACATATATCTTTCAGGAAAAAAAAAATCTTACATTTGAATGCTCTTTTAAAATATTTTGTTTTTTTAATTGGGAAAAATCAATGATGTTAAAAACATTATCATTTCACTGTTATACTAACATGACAATCCTGGTCATTTCTTACATTGCTTTGTAGTTCCTGCCCTTGAAATTAACAGTGCCTTCCCCCCCTAGGCTTTCAATAAATGTTCCAATATGAATGAGTTACCTACCTACCTACCTAATTTTATCAAAGAGTAAAAATAATGACAACAACAAGAAGAAACTGAAAGGTACATAGGAAGGTATTATTTTCACTAGATGAAGTTCTAAAACTCCACAGGCAGATAGTCATCGATTTCTTTTTAAAGACTTTTAAAAAGATGGGCTCAACACTCTAGAGACAGATTTGTGAAGATCATAGTGGAAAGATTACTTTCTGGCCATCTCTTGGTGTACTGAAATATACTTATCAGTGTACTAATAGTAACACTGGCAATCTAAATTCTCAGTGTTTGGCATTATATTGGTGTTTCACCATTCTTTGATACTTTCTTTAAACCTGCCTACCCCTAACTCATCTACATTTCAGCTATGTCTTTTATTTTTGCTTTCTTCCAGTAAATGATTTAAAAAGTGGTGGTTCTTTTCTTCTGGCCCTCTGCCAGGTCTGTCACTACACACACCAGAGAACCTGGTTGGTACTCCTTGAGAAGTAAGAGCCACCCAACTAGAAACAGCACAAGCATCTTTGTGTGGTTAACAGTCACTAAAAGGGAGCCGGTGGCTCTCTTCCATTTCAGTTACCAAGTAGCGTTGATCTCCAGTTTAGTTCACTTGAACATATTTATTATGCGCTTCATACATTCCAGGCACTACGCTGGATACAGAAATACATAAGCATAGTTTCATGCATTCCAAAAACAGTTATGTCATGGTTGAAATCTCATCTTAAGTGAGATTAGTTTTTAAAGAAAGCACGTTTGGTACATACAGACAAAATTATCCTTGTAAAGTTCCTTAAATCATCCATGAAATCCTGTATACAGCATTTTATACATGATCACCATCCTCATGATTTTGCATTGAACATTGTCAAAACTGCTGAGTAAAACTCAAGGAAGAATAAAAAAACAAGTTTTGTGGAAATGACTAGATAGTCAACATTTTCTGTTCATAATTATTGAATTATTAAGTGAATGAGGATATGGTGGAGAATTTTAAAGAATCCCTGCTTACCCACATCTTTACTCAATTCTATTTTAATACTGAACCTCACTTGCTTAAACAAAAGAATGATTTTGTTTTTATGAGATTTCAAACATGATAATATATTTATTTAAAAGCATCTAACTTAAATAGCACATAATCGTTGCCAATTGTTGTTCGCTGGATTTGATCTAAATCTTTATCAGATCTGCGTTTGAAAAATATAGAGCAAACGGGCCATGTGCTTCTTTGTCTTTGCAAACTGGTGTCACTGTGGCTCCACTTAATAACCATCACTCTCAGGCTCTGAACACTGGCTGTTATAGGTCAAGTCCTGTGTCATTCCTTAGGGGGAGTTAGATTCTAAAATCGACACTGTAAAGATAACTGCATGTTTAAAAAAATGGTATGGCGATTGAGAGAAGAAAAAAATTAGGCTAGATTGAGACTTCAGTGAAGGCTTTATAGAGTGAATGGAGCATGTGTAGAATCTTAAAGGATGTGTAAATTAGACCAGCAAAGAAAGGAGAGGGTATTCTAGATAGTGCTAAGGGTAAAGATATAATGTCACGAAGCAACATGGATTGTGGAGAGAACACCACACTTTTCAGTGTCATTACAGTCTAAGACCCAAAGGTATAGTTAGCTAAGAGCTGGATCATGGAGGCCTAAGTGGTATATGTTAAAGATATTGGCCTTTATTATGTAGATATTATAGAGACATTTAATGATTTTCGTTGGGTAAATGACATGGTTGGATTTTCATTTAAGATATATTTATTTTTCTTTACCTGCAGTAAAGAGTAAAGGGGCAATAGAATGAGAAGTAAAAAGACTAGTTAGGAGGTGACAAACCTTGACATAGTTCAGTGATGACAAGAAATGGAGAGGAGGAACAGAATTAAGAACTATTTGGAGTTCATCTGAAACCTGGCAGTGGATTTCAGTGGAGGTGAAGTTGAGGTGAGTGGTGTCCAAAGCATGTGCCCTACTGGACTAGATGATGAAGGTATCCTCGGAAAGGAGAGTCTAGCAGGTGCAAATGTTGCATGTGGGCTTTCTGTGCGCTATCTGAGAAAATTTGATATATATAAGACTAAATATCAGGAAACTGGCTAAGGCAGGGAATACAGACTCAAGAGTCCTCAAACTACAAGTAAAATAATTAAAACTCTCAGAGGACATGTAGAGAATGAGATCCACAGAGGGTCAAGGACATCCCAGGGAAAACAACTGTTAAGGGGTGGACAGCTTATGAGCTGTGATAAGGCAGGGGAGATACACAAGGGCCAGTAGGAGGGAAGTGAGGTAGAGGGAGTTCGCGAGCAGCAGGAAGATGAGAGCTGAATGACAGGGAGGTCTCAGGCTTACCTGAGATTTGCCAACGGATTCACTGGACGGAGAAGGCAGGCCACAATCGGCTGAGCAGTGTATGTGAAATGAGGGAGATGGTGTAGACACTTTTCAAGAAGTTTAGGTTAGGAAAGGTGAGAGTAAGAGCAACTATAGTGCTTGGTTTTGTTTTAGGATGGGGAAACTTACTTTCAGGAACAGATATGAAATGAGATTTCTTGTTTTTCTCTGTGTTTTTTTCCTGCTAACACTGATCAGTAGTGGCTGCCTGAACATAGGTTAAGAACACTGTGGCATCTGTACAGTTGAGTACAGAAGAAGCAGTGATTGCTGATGAGTGCCTGCCACAGGCAGCAGAGGGGCGTGGTGGAGTGGATATCTGGATTTGCCTTCCCTTTACAGGCTTGCTCCAAATGTCTGGGGTTATTCACACAGGAGGTGCATATTGGACATGCTGGTAAACATTACAGCTTCCTGATATAAAAGAAAAGGACAACTGAAGAACAAGGTAATCAGGGAGTTACTACGAGCAATCAACTGAGCTACTATAGAAATAGGCTTCCCTAGGATCTGATATATTGGTTACTAGAATATCAGAGAAACACAAATATGAACAGTAAGGCATTTAATTTCCCTAATTAACAATGTGTTTGAAGGACTTTTTAAAAAAGGTAAAACAGAAAGAAAGAGGACAATGTCATTAATTTAGGACATTCATTCTTTTTTTTTTTTTAATATATATTTTTACTAGAGGCCCGGTGCACAAAATTTGTGCACAGGTAGGGTCCCTAGGCCTGGCTGGTGATCAGGGCCAATAGGGGTCTTCCGGGGCCTCCCTTCCCCAGCTGCCGGCTGCCAGCTGGGGCCTTCCCTTGTTCCGCACCCCCCCTGGTGGTCAGCACACATCATAGCGAGTGATAGAACTCTAGGTCTCCCAGTCAAACTCCCATGGGGACACTTTGTGACATTATATCTTTACCCTTAGCACTATTTATTTTTATTTTTTTAATATATTTTATTGATTTTTACAGGGAAGAAGGGAGAGGGATAGAGAGCTAGAAACATCGATGAGAGAGAAACATCGACCAGCTGCCTCCTGCACACCCCCCACCGGGGATGTGCCCGCAACCAGGGTACATGCCCTTGACCAGAATTGAACCTGGGACCTTCCAGTCCGCAGGCCGACGCTCTATCCACTGAGCCAAACCGGTTTCGGCACCCTTAGCACTATTTAGAATACCCTCTCCTTTCTTTTCTGGTCTAATAAAAGGTATATTAACCTTTTATATATAGAGAAAATTGATTTCAGAGAGTAAAGGAGAGGGAGAGAGAGATAGAAACATCAACGATGAGAGAGAATCATTGAGTGGCTACTTCCTGCACACCCCCTACCAGGGATGGAGCCTCCCGCATGCCCCCCACTGGGGATTGAGTCAGAAACCCAGGCATGTGTCGTGAGCAGGAATCGAACCTTGACTTTCTGGTTGACAGGTTGATGCTCAACCACTGAGCCACACTGGTTGGGCTAATTATTCATTTTAATTGTTCCCCTTGCTTATTTTTAAAAGCTGTATTCTCCAGTGTGGAAGGACTTGCTTTGACTATGCAGTGCAGTGAAAGATGCCCATATTCAGCAAGTGACTGTCCTACAATTCATGTTCTGTTCATTCAAATTAATTACACACCATTTTATAAATGCTACTCAATAATGTCAAAATATAAGTGATCTAGATGTATAAACCATTATAGCTAGCAAGCTTTTTGAGGACTAAGCTGATAAGTTTGATTTAATACATATATTAAATAATATGTTTAACACTTCCTAAATCAGGGGAATAAAACCTATTGATAGAAACAAATGGTACAACATGCTAAAAAAAAAATCAGAAAATTTGAAATTCTCTTCTTGTTCTGAAAGTCATGTGGACACTATTTGAGTGCAGGGTATAGTTTCTCTCCTTGACAAATCATCACTAACCCATTAAAAAAACAACCTAGTTTTATTCATAATCCCATTTTTAAATTTTTTTAATAACAAACACATTTTGTTTCCTAACAATTCTTAAGGATATTATACTTTGTTCTCTGAAGCCTGTGGGAGGGCAAAGGAAACAAAGGATGGGCAAATTAGCTATAATTGGAAGTTATTAACTTGGTCATTTAAATTGCTAATCTGTTTCCAAGTAGGCTCATTTGTAGATAACTCATCTTTAGCTGCTGAACTTGGCTTTTCTAATCCTTGCTAATAATTGGAAAAGAATGGAATAAGTTGTCATTTACTCTCCTTTTATTTCATTTCAGAAATAAATAATGGTCAAAAATGTCTAGACCCACTAGAATTGGAAGTCAGTTTTTTATACCCACCCAACAAAAGGGTATGATCATAAAATGACTGGATTTAACATGTGTTTAATTAACTTTCAAAGAAATCTATGCAGATGTAGATGATGCAATTAAATATGGGGTTTGAAAATTCCTGAATAAATTTCCCAGCAAAGGCATACAACATATATGCCTACCCAGCAAACCTATAAAGCAAATCAAATTTAAAAATTGTTTTTTCTTTTTAAAATAAACCTTATGTGATTTCAAATCCCATAATAATGTAAGGTAAAAGTGTAGAAAGCTTGGCTTTCTTTCTGAGTCACTTTTAGAAGAGAAAATTTTTAATGATTTTGGAGAATCGTATCTACAGCATATAATATTGAATATTCAGAGATGGAACATGGGAAATATATGCTATACAATTTGAAATGATATAATTTATGTAATAATTCTGCATAGACTTTAAGCTTATGAGAAGACCTTTATTTTTCCCTAAGAACTCTATCTTCAGGATTTACAACTTACTCATTATTTCACTATTTCACTTAATGGCAAAACAAAATAAATGTTCTTATATTGGTTTTGATCCTCCTTCAAAATATTAAATATTGTCCTTATATAACAATATAATGTACACCAAGTATTTTCCTGAAATATAGATAAGTTGGGGCAAGAAACTCCTATTCTATGTTACTTCTATTTTAGCCTATTCTGAAGATATAAACACAAAAGTTAGAACTTGAGGAAGTATTATCTCTGATCAATTTTGTATAACTTGCATAGGGAGAAATGCTGTGAAGAGAACGGATCCAATAACAAAAAGTGTCAAAACATTGTTCTAATATTAATATACAAAGGACATTGATCAATATGTCCATTCATTTTTAAAGAAAAATATCACTCCTTCACCAAGGAAGTCTGACCCATTTTCACATGAGCTTTTTTGAAATACAAAGAATAAGCACAGACAGCACAGGCATAACTATGCACTTCACAGGACCAGAGGGGTGAAGTCCTTTCTGCTTCCTGCTACCTTCTCTGTTCAAACATTATGAAGCAGAATAGCGAGGTCACTCAAAGTAATGTTATTTTGGGTTGAAGTGAACAATGGTATTAAAAGAATAAATATATAAGCAATAAGATGCCTATCTTTGACAGCCCCTAAGCTATTCAAGTTTACTAAAAAAGTAAACAGCAATAAATTACATTTTAATAGCTTCCATTGAACACTGTTTCTCATCAGTTTCGAGATGTAATGCCTTTAATATTAAAAAATAGTACAGTCTTTAATTATAATGGAAAAAGTGGTTATGTCCAACCCGGGTGTATGTGTGTGTGTGGGGGGGTGGTGGTGGTGATTTTTAATTGATCATGCCAAGAATTTTGTACAGTTTCTGATAATGTTAATGCATTGATTTATCTAAATGCAGATGATAAAACAATAAGATTTTCATGCCTGAGATGTACATTTCCATCCAAATAGATACCCTTATATTGAAATTGATCTAAAAATCTGTATCTTTTCTATAAGATGAACCATGATATTCATTAAGTTTTTACTAAGATACTTTTTTCTTCCCAAGAAAGATTATGACATTAGGTACAGGTGACCAAGAAGAATTTATCGCTCTAGAAAATACTTACAAGGATTTAGAAAAAAAAAAATCTTACGTTTTCAAAATTGACAATTTAAATTAAACCGCAAGATCAAAGACCTTTAATCAAGAAAACGTCAAATGCCATAAGATATCTTAATTTACTTTAATATGCTTTCTTCTCATCACCATAGTGAGGGAGGCAGGAATCATGCTATAAAAAAATCAAGGAAATATCACTTTAAATGAATATACCTTAAGGGCTGCACATTAAGGGGGGAATGTTAAGAAAAATAACACATGTAGCTAACTGGTTACATATTATGGTGAGAAACTGCACCCGAGTGGGTAGGTGTGATGTTCTGATAGGCCTGCTGACAGTCTGGGGTGTCACCTCACTCTAATACAAACATTAGAATTCTGTAGCGGCGCACACCTGGATTCAAACACTGGTTCCAACACATTCCCTAGGCGAGCAAATTCTCTAAACACTTGGGTCTTTGGTTATTTTTCTTAATTTGTAAGAAAGAAATAATGAAAGCTTTAAGAGAAAAAAGTGTGTGAAAGAATTTAAAACTGTGCATGGAACAAAATGGGTGACTATTAAAGAAGTTGTCTCTATAGTTGAGGGATGGTTAATGCTGCTCTTGGGGTGGCTAATTTATGTAGAGAGAAGAGGCCTGTGGTCCAGGGAAGTAGCCTCAGAGAAAGTGAAACTATGTGAGGGACGAAAGCTGAGCAAAGGAATTTTATTTCAAAGCCAACTACAAATGTAATTTCAGCTTCTTCAAAACTGATTAGCATTGTGGACTGTGGCACGAATTCATACAGCAGTTCAATCTATTTAGAGCAAAAACTGATCACTGCTTTCAGGGAAAGCATGCGTTAAACTGCCAAGTTAATCAAGGTGCATCATGCAGTGCATATAAATGCAAACTCATTTTTCATATCCAGCAATTCAGATTATTATATTTATGATTAACCAGTTTGTGACAATACACTTTCTTGTGGCTTTAGCAAATTTCCTCATAGCTAAACTTGCAAGTTTTACAACGAAACCTGATCATGATTCCTTGGCCTTCATTAATAATTAAAAAGAAATATTTGGTTTCTTTTGCACACATAACGTTTGCCAAGAGAGATCTAATATTGGTAGTTTTTACTTTATATGTTAATTGGTAAGTAATACCGTTGCCTTAAAATTTTTGGCATAAAATCTAAAGTGTAAAAATTGAAAAAGATCCAAATAGTTTTCATGAAATTTTTTTTTGAAATGTGAAACTTATTCTATAAATTGATCACTGAGTTCACAGATCACAATTGAAAATATTTGATAGAAAGAAAAAAAAATCTTGCATTTATAAACAACTAAAAAAGATACAAAATGTGGACTACAGGAATTTCACCAGTGTAGATGGGTTAACTGCATATGGAGATGGAGAGGGAGAGAAAGAGATACATGTTCCAGGACAGAAATCCAGTAATCAAACCAGTTCATAATGCTTGTCATTATAGATGGTAGAATATTTTCCAGTGTACTTAGGGAATGATTAAAATTTGATCACTGCTTAGAACAGTATTTTCTCAAGAAAAGAACATATAAATATTGACTTAGAGAAGATGCATAAAATAAAATGAACAGAACTTCTTTGGACTGATCCTATATAATAAAAGGGTAATATGCAAATTTACCCTGATGGAGGAATGACTGGGAACGACCAGTTGCTATGATGCACACTGACCACCAGGGGGCAGACGCTCAACTCAGGACCTGCCCCCTGGTGGTCAGTGCGCTTCCACAGGGGGAGCGTTGCTCAGCCAGAAGCTGGCTCATGGCTGGCCAGTGCAGCGGTGGCGGCAGGAGCCTCTCCTGCCTCCACGGCAGCTCTAAGGATGTCCAGCTAATGGCTTAGGCCAGTGGTCGGCAAACCATGGCTCGCAAGCCACATGCAGCTCTTTGGTCCCTTGAGTGTGGCTCTTCCACAAAATACCACGTATGGGCGCACATGTACAGTGCGATTGAAACTTCATGGCCCATGCGCAGAGTCAGTTTTCGGCTCTCAAAAGAAATTTCAATTGTTGTACTGTTGATATTCGGCTCTGTTGACTAATGAGTTTGCCGACCACTGGCTTAGGCCCACCCCCTAGTAGGAAGCGGGCCTAAGCTGTTAGTTGGACATCCCCTGAGGGCACCCGGGCTGCCACAGGGATGTCTGACTGCCAGCTTAGGCCTGCTCCCTGGGGGAGATGCCCAGGGGAGACGCCTGGGGGAGCAGGCCTAAGCCGGCAGGTGGACATCCCCTGAGGGGTCCCGGACTGCAAGAGGGCACAGGCCAGGCTGAGGGACCTCCCTGAGTGCACAAATTTTCGTTCACTTGGCCTCTAGTGTATATATAAAAGAGGATGTTATCTTTACTAATGACCCAGTCACAGCTAATGATTTTATGGCTAACCAGAGGTCTGAGTAGTTATGTTAAACTTACAGAACAGCTTTGCGGCACCTCATGGTGGTTTTTATTCTCAGCTGAGTCATTTAAAATGTGGTTATTTTAATGAGCTATGAAATGATCCAATAAGATCCTCTCAAGCATGAGGCACACTGTGTGACTTCCTCCATGGTGATGGGATTTAAGAAGCCAGGACTCAATTTGAAAATTTAAATAAATAAGGAATTAAAATTTAAGACCCTACCCAAACTATCAGAAATATTGATAAACATAATTTGGAGAAAGAAAAAAGACTTGACTGTATCTCTCTTTTTTTTTTCTTCTTTTTAATCCTCACCCATGGATATGTTTCCATTGATTTTTATAGAGAGTGGAAAAGAGAGGGAAAGACAGAGAAGGATATTGATGTGAGAGAAACACATCTATTAGTTGCCTCCTGCATGAGCCCTGACCAGGGCCCTGGCCTGTGCTGGGGAGGAGCCTGCAACCCAGGTACGTGTCCTTGACTGGAATGGAACCCGGGACCCTTCTGTCCACAGGTCAATGCTCTATCCACTAAGACAAACTGGCTAGGGCTTGACTGTATCTCTTTTTAAGAGCAAAGAAACCTTTTCCTTAAAAAGATATTGGCCAAAATTGGGTTATAGTCCTATTGCTAAAAAAATTTCACTGACTAAGGGAAGGTGAATAACCATGGTTGGCTTATACCAGTGGTCGGCAAACTCATTAGTCAACAGAGCCAAATATCAATAGTACAACGATTGAAATTTCTTTTGAGAGCTGAAAACCGACTTCTGGGCATGGGCCACGAAGTTTCAATCGCACTGTACGTGCGCGCCCGCACGTGGTATTTTGTGGAAGAGCCACACTCAAGGGGCCAAAGAGCCGCATGTGGCTCATGAGCCGCCGTTTGCCGACCACTGGCTTATACCAATCAGAATTTACCCTCAAGAAAGGAAAAACATTCTTCTCTCTGAGCTGTCAAAACCCAAATACAATATGCGTTCTATAGGCAAAGGAAATGGGAGAAATGCCTCTAAGCAGGCAAGTGGCATATGCCACTCAGACTCTGCTATTCGTGATCTGCATTAAAGTTGCCTCAAAGACAATCTGGTAATATGAATCCCAGTCCCTCAAATTACACATCTCATTGGGCAAGCAAATTTACCATATCAGAAGTTAGAAAAATTTTAAAATGTATTTATTTTAAGATAACATAATAAACCCATTACAATTTAAATATATATTTATGAAAAATAACATTTACAAAAGTAAAAAGCATTATTTTTATTTTTTTAATATATTTTATTGATTTTTTACAGAGAGGAAAGGAGAGGGATAGAGAGTTAGAAACATCGATGAGAGAGAAACATGGATCAGCTGCCTCCTGCACACCCCCTACTGGGGATGTGCCTGCAACCAAGGTACATGCCCTAGACGGGAATCGAACCTGGGACCCTTCAGTCCGCAGGCTGACGCTCTATCCACTGAGCCAAACCGGTTAGGGCAATTTTTATATTTTTTATGTATCTTAAAATAGCAGGCTTTAATGAAAGAATGTCTGATTCCCATTTTGGTTCTCCCTTGCATATGCCATTTTGAATGAAGGATACCAGATAATCTAATTTCATACAGATATGTAATTGGAAAAGGGAGGAGTAATATAACAAATAGCCTTTCAAAAATTCTTTAATATTACACCAGAAGTTGAAAATCAGTTTTTAAAAGTTAAGTTGCAATGTACATCTGAAACTTTATCAATAAAAGTTTCATATTTTTATTATTAAAGTAAATTGGTGTATTTTGCACTTTCAATGGATTCTTTGCCCATGAATAATTTTGTAATATCCTGCATTGGTTATTTGAAAATAATGGTTTGTTGATGAATCAGATTTTCCAAATGTTAATTAATTTCATTAAATAACATTTAGAGTCATATTCATTAATATCAACCATCCATTGCTTAAGAAAAGTCTTCAAGTATTAGGAAGCTGATAAGCTCACAATGACAAGAGCCAAGTTTTCCAAAACTGAAAATATAAAAACTCAAATTTTACCCATGACAAAACTACTGTCAGTTGTCTTCCTCGAAGTGACAAACTCACTTTGTCCATTTTCAAGAAAATGTCTGAAAACACCTGTCTACATAATCACCGTTTGTCTGTCAATTGTTAAGCATGGAAAAAGGCATCTAGTTTAGCTCCCACCTCACCTGCCAGGGCTCTTCCTCCAGGCAGCAGCCACACTTCAGCAGGCAGCCATGTGTTTTATGCACGCTTCCCATTTTGCCACAGGAAACATTGAGATGTTTACTCAAGGTTGAGAATTAACAAAATTCATACATTTTACTGCTTCATTAAGGATGTGAAGGGTTTTATTTTTTCATTTGTTTGTTTGCTTGTTTTACACTAACAATGACCACTACAATTTGGTGCCACCACCTTGATTCAAGCTAAGGTGAGTCTAACATCATTAGCTTTTGCACCATCAGTGCAAGTGTTAACGAGGTGAATAAGGTACACAATGTCTTAGTATTATTAGAAAAATAGTTTGGCTTTCTGGCTCCTTGAAAGGTCTGCAAAGCATATTTTAAGAGATGCCATTAGATAATAATAAGTAAATGAGTATAGTTTTATTCAGCACTACTAATATTCTCATCTTAAATCCTTAAATATTGAGAAGAAAAGGCATACCACCCCCTTGAAATTATACATGCCTGTTTGTTAGGACTGTTGTTAGCAAACACAGAGTTTAAGACTTATGGACAAACACTCCCTGAGTGAATATAAGAGAGCATGAGAAAGACGGGGGAGTGGGGGAGCGGAAGGGGGAGATGCCACAAACTAAACACTTTCCAAAAACCAGTGGGAAAAGTGTTTTTTTTTAAATATATTTTATTGATTTTTTACAGAGAAGAAGGGAGAGGGATAGAGTTAGAAACATCAATGAGAGAGAAACATCAATCAGCTGCCTCTTGCACACCCCCTACCGGGAATGTGCCCGCAACCAAGGTACATGCCCTTGACTGGAATAGAACCTGGGACCCTTCAGTCCACAAGCCGATACTCTATCCACTGAGCCAAACCGGTTAGGGGAGTGGGAAAAATTTTTAAAGCCTACTGAGTGCCATGCATTGCCCTGGTTCATTCATGATGCTCCTATTATTTGCTTTCTAATAGGAACATCATGAAATCAAAATAACTTCAGAATTACAAACGTCTGCACATAAAGTGACTACGCCCAACCAGAAGTTAGTTTCTTTTTTCCGGCTGTATGAAGGCAAGTGTGGAAATACAAGCAGTGAAAGTCAGAAGTATCCATTTGGCAAAAGAACAATCTGTAGGTCTGAATGTTGAGGAAAAGGGACAGGACACTGCAGGGTGTGGAGTGTCAAGAGCAGCCTCCCTCTGAAGCTGGCACCCAGCATTATTTCTGTGCATCTGTAAAGGGAGCACCCCATTCTCCGTAAGGTAAGCAATAAAGCAGGCCACTCAAGACTTAGACCTTCCTGAGAATGCAATAATCAGCTCTGATTACTACTTACCATTATGCTGACAAAACATGTGCTCTCAGTATCAACTAAAAATATAAGACAGCTAGATAAATATGCAGACTTGGCCAGTCCTGTTGAGAAACACAGAGACAGATGGAGAGAAAAAAGAGGCAGGGACAGAGACAAGAGACACATTGAAAGAAGAGAGAGACAGCCCAGCTGCTGTGGCTCAAAGGTTGAGCATCTCTACCTGTGAACCAGGAGGTCTTGGTTCAATTCCCTGTCAGGGCACATGCCCAGGTTGCAGGCTCAATCCCCAATAGGGGGCGTGCAGGAGACAGCTGGTCAATGATTCTCTCTCATCACTGATGTTTCTCTTTCCCTCCCCCTTCCTCTCTGAAATCAATAAAAATATATATTTAAAAAAAGAAGAGAGAGACAAAAAGATCCAGACAGATGGAGACTGGCAGAGAGAAAGCAAGAGGGACAGAGACAGGAGAGAGAAGTGAATATGAGGAACAGGCACTTCAAACTACCAGAGAAGTGACAGAAGGAAGCTTTGTATTTCCAGATTACGCCTGTTCAGTGTAAATTTGTGATGGTCAATATTAATTTGGACATACTGAATACTGTAGAGCCCAGTAATCTATTTTGTCTTTTTAATCTTAATGTAAACTTTTCTTTCATGTACAGAACTATGGAAAACCATCTTTAAAAGCACATGCCCAAATCTCATGAGAGGCTTATCACATTTGTCCAAGAGCAGCCACAGTGATTGACAACATGCCAATTTATTCACAGTTGCATATACCAGCCCTCAGAGGGTCTACCTATGCATCAACAAGGCTACAGTTCACCTGGGCTGCATTAAGGAGTTTACCTGCTCTGCCGGTCAAGTGTCAGTTTTAACATGTGATGTTGCCAACACAGCCATTTAACAAGCTCATTTTTTTGTTGTTGTTTGGTTAATCCCTCAGCCGAGGATACTTTTCCATTGGTTTTTAGAGAGAGAGAAAGACAGAAACGTCGATGTGAGAAAAACACATCGATTGGTTGCCTCCTGCACACGCCTCAACTAGGGCCCAGTCAGGGAGGAGCCTGCAACCAAGGTACGTGCCCTTGACTGGAATAGAACCTGGGACTTTTTTGGTCTGCAGGCCAATGCTCTATCCACTGAGCAAACCAGCGAGGGCTATCAGGGTCACTTTATAGGCTGACAAACAAGAGATTTAAAGCTTGACCCAATTTCTAGTTATTGAATGTCTCCTTTAGAGTCCAGGGGATCAGCACAAGTTTTCATAAACACTCTTCCAAGCAAACACGCTTTGCCACAGTCCCTGCGACTTCTAAATTGCTAACTTCAGCTGGTCTTCTCTAAGGCCTCATAATGGGATTTGTTCTGATTCCCTGGAACTGCTTCACACATGCCATTTCCTCTCCTACCCAAGGGGCTCCCGGGGCACACTGATTTCTTTAGGGAACAAAAGACAACAATGTATTTCACATTCACACATTTGCTGAACTAATAATTCCCCGCCTCAGGTTTGTGTACAGGACCCTAGGAGCCCCACATCCTTATAGGTTCAATTAGAGGCAACTCTGGGTTTTTGCTGGGAAAGGTAGAAAACAATTACGTTGGATTTGCTAACAGAAAGGTATAAGTGTGCTAGGTCACAGAGGGCAGAGAAGTAAAAAAAAAAAAAAAATGGAGCGAGTTTTATTTCTAATATTCTAATGTTTGATTTCTAATGTGTAGCCTGTGGCTCTACAGGAACTAATACCAATATACCCCTTAAACTTGTCAGTTACGTGAGACGAGAAAATTCCCCCCTTTTAGATTTTACGCTAGATTTGCGTTCCTATCACTGGAAACCGAAAGAGCGCCAACTAATGCATCCTTCCTGAACTCTGCTCCCTAAGGCTTCTCAAATGAAATCCCCATTTGGCATGACAATGCCATCCGTGCACAGTCTGGACTTGAGCCACTGGACCACTTGATCTCCTCCAAATGCTGTGACCTCAATCTCATTTTACTCACCACTGTTTGAAAAAGCCAGGAGTGTTGAAACCGTGCTCATGACATTGCTTTTCCCTGGAATAAGTTCCTGTGTAAATTCTACTGGTTCTTAAATGTGCCGCTGCAGAAAGTGCAGGTCCTTTTTAAAATCTTCCCACCCATCCCTCCTCTCGGCACACCTCAGAGTTTCCTCCTTAAACACTGTGAGTCTTTATGACATACAGACAGGAGGATTATTTAAAATAAATTCTATATAAACAATATACATACAATAGCAGTGTTTTGAACAGATTAAGTTTGTTGGAGGATAGGGATGGATGGGCAGGGAAAGAAAACGATGTGGAGGAATGGGTAGGAGTCTATCACAGGAATCGCACAGTGAGAGGAAAAGGCCCACCCCGAAGAGGAACAGGAGGGATGAAAAGAAGAAACAGTTCTACGTTTTTTTTGGGGGGGAGGGAAGTTTATGAGATTGGTGACAGATTGCCCCAGTGGGAAATGGCTTAATAAAGATAGAGTAACAAAAACTAGGCCTTCTAAATCATGTTCGATTGTCACTCTGCCATAATCATACCAGACCATCAGAATTAAAATTATTTTAGGAAACAAATGGATGGAGTTGGCAATAGAAATGCATAGGTCTGTGGTTTTATTTTTATATTTAAATGACTACACGATCTCCAAATAAAGTAAGCACTTTGCCAGAATTGGCGCAAAACTAATAATGATAATAAAATTGGCAATAATATTTGAGACATAAACACAGATATAAAGTATTTCAAACCTAGGGTGCATACTCTATTAAATGACTATGACATATATAAAAATGCAACTCTCTATATATACATATATATATACACATATATATATATATATGTGTGTACACACACATATGTATGTATGTACATATGTATATACATATATATATATATATTCTATATATACATATATATATACTTTCAAATAGAATTTTAATGTGTTAAATTGGTTTCCAAAAACACACATTTATAGCAGTATGATTTAAATATTTGAAAATATTTGTAGTTGTCCATGGATGTTTTTGGCATTAATAAAAAATTAGAAAATAATTTGTATTTCTGAATTAGGTAAGAAGTGGAAATGGGTTAGTTTATTTTCTTGAACAGTTGTTCAATTTTTAAGTTTTCTTTTCAAAAACTGTGGTTGATTAATTTTAGTTCTTTCATTTCCTCTCCCTTTTCTGCCTGCCCTTCCTTTTCTTTTTCCATTGTCTTTTTTCTTTTGAACTACCCGCTTTCTGCAAATTATATTTCTGGCAAGTGGTTACTCAATAAGTTCTTTTATTTCTCACAGATGTGTATCTGAGTGCTCTCGGGCTTCATTTCTCTTCACTGAAGATCAATCCCAGAACAGGATATTTTAGAATAAAAGAATATGATTGTGATTGGTTGGTTCTTCATTCAACTGAACAATACCACAACTATATCATCTAGATGCTAAGGCAGCCCCTCCCCCAACCAAGGAGACTTGAGATGGGAAGAACATCCAAATAATCATTTAAAGCTAACAATGACATTTTATTATTTTTACTTTTTTGAATCTTTATTGTTGAGAGCATTACAAATGCCCTCCTTTTTCCCCCTTGTATGTCCTCCCTTATCCCCCCAGGCCTTCACTATCTTATAGCCTGTGTCCATGGGCAATGCATATATGCATACTAGAGGCCCGGTGCACAAAATTCGTGCACTGGGGGTGGGGGGTGTCCCTGAGCCCAGCCTGCACCCTCTCCTATCTGGAACACCTTGGGGGATGTCCAACTGCCGGTTTAGACCCTGAACCGGCAGTTCGACACCCTCTCACAATCCGGGACTGCTGGCTCCTAACCGCTCGCCTGCCTACCTGCCTGATTGCCCCTAATCGCTTCTGCCTGCCAGCCTGATCACCCCCTAACCGTTCCCCTGCTGGCCTGATTGATGCCTAACTGCTCCCCTGCCGGCCTGATTGCCCCCAACTGCCCTCCTCTGCCAGCCTGGTCACCCCAGTGGAAGCCACATGGAGCAGCAGCTGGGACTCGCCCCCCGGTGGGGCTGAGGGAGCTCCAGTGGAAGCCGCGCAGAGCAGCAGCCAGGACCTGCCACCCGGTGGGGCTGAAGGAACTCTGGGGGAGCTGCACAGAGCAGCAGCAGGGGCCCACCCCCTGGCGGAGCTGAGGGAACTCCGGCTACAGGAGCGCAGAGTGGCCACCAGGCCTCCCACCCCCCTGCGGGGCCACAGGAACTGTGGCAGCAGGCGCACAGAGCAGCCGGTCCTGCCCCCACTGTGCATGCAGCCATCTTGTGACGGCATTACCACATCAGGGTTAATTTGCATATTGCCTCTTTATTATATAGGATAAGTTATTTGGTTAATCTCTGCCCACCCCCTCTTCTCCCTTCCCTGGAGCATCCAAATAATTTTCCCAAATGTATTAAAAGTGACTCATGTCCACAGTTTGGAAAATCATTTATCTGAAAAAGTTAGTCACTAACAAAAAATTAGCAGATGATAATACCTGCTTTGGAATTAGCTTAGTATTTTAGTCCATACAAGTTATAGACTGGCACACACAAATCTACTTCCTGCATGCATTTTCACCTCTAGTGTTAAAACGTCCTGTCTCAATTTCTAGTCTAGTTTCTGCATGCTGTCTTTGAAGTCTGGAGAGCTAGCCAAAACCTGATGGCGACCACCTGCCTCATTGATATCTAAGCATCTAACACTGTATTTCTATTGCTGAGCTCCACTCACCCATGGTGTTCCTGCTGCCTCATTTGGAGCCCCTGCAGCTGTGCTGCTGCTCTGAGAAGGCTGTGCCCTCTGCACAGTGTCTAAGTCACTATCTGTACCTGTGCACTCAGCAGGAAGGACCATGGGCAGTTGTCTTCCCCCAACACCAAATCCGCTTAGCCCTTCAGGGTGTATTGTGGGTCATTCCCCCTCACTTTCCCACACCTACCCTGTCTTAGTGTATACAAAAATCCCATGTTTTACCAATGTCTCTAGAGACAGGATAGCCAGTTAGTAAAACAATACCTGACATATTAAATACTCCATAGCGAATATTTGGTGAACAACTGCATTCCATTAGGAGGTTCTGAGCAAGTATGGTTGTACCAAAGATGATGGTAATGTCCAAGGTGATATTTGTGGATTTTAATGTTGAGTACATATTAACATGATCTTTATGCATATGTTGTCATGGTAAGAGTATAACATTAATTTAGAATATATAAGATCATCCCACATTAACATGACTTTTTTTTTTTTAGAAAAATGTAAGACATGTAAATGACCAAATATATTTCATCAATTAATAAGTCTATGAAAATGTAATCATGGATCTCTATCTATAGGCCCAGCAGTCGGACATCCCTGATGTTACCACTTTTTAAAAATATTTTTTTATTGATTTCAGAAAGGAAGGGAGAGGGAGAAAGAGACAGAAACATCAATGATGAGAGAGAATCATTGATTGGCTGCCTCCAGCATTCCCCACTCTGGGGATCAAATCCACAACCTGGGCATGCGCCCTGACCAGGAATCAAACCACGACCTCCTGGTTCATAGATTGCCATTCAATCACTGAACCACGCTAGCCAAGCTGATGTTACCACTTTTTGATAGATGACTGACAATGAAATTAATCTTGGTACTTCATATTGTTTTTCAAAAATAATAAAGCATCATTTTCATAAAGAATGGTGAAATTTATCTGCTTAGAGTCATGAAGAAATATAGAGCCACTCATCCTTGTTTCTTTATAACTCACATCAGAGCTTACGTTGGTTCAGCATGCTAGCAGAGATCTGCTCAAAGCTTAGGACGGTGTGGACAGTTCAAAGCTTGCCACAGTCTATTTATAATCCATACTGAGCCCTTTCTCATTCTCAGTAGATTTGAACATTCAAATACAGTATAATGCTGAAAAGGTTGTCAATTCTTTCTCACTAAATTGTTTTCATGATCACTCTTCTAATTCATTTTTGTAATAAGGAGAAATTTAGCATTTTCTTCTGGATAGAGCCAAGGTAAATGGAAATGAGCACTATAGCCAGGTCAAGTTTTTAACCACCTTAAATGCCAAAATAAAGCAGGTAGAGCTTATGCTCTAGAGCCAAAACTGACTCATGAAAGACTAATTGGGTGATGACATGCATGGTGGATGATGGGTTAGGATAATAATTTTAAAAAATAGTTCAGGAAGAAAATAAAAGTCTGAATTAGGTGAAATGTAAGGAGAAAGAAAAGGAAGGGGGCAGACAGGAAAACTCATAGACACACAACTGTATGGTGGTTACTAGAGGGAAGGGGTCCGGGTATAGTCAAGGGTAAAGGGGGTCAAACACATGGTGATGAGAGAAGATTCAACTTTGGGTGGTGAGCACACAATGCAATACACAGACGATGTATCATGGAATTGTACACCTGATACCTACATAATAAAATTAATTTAAAAAAAGTAAATTTAAAAATAAACCGGAACACTTCATTCTCTGTCATTTCTTCAGTGATCCAGCAATAGCACAGGCTTTTCTATTTCTTCATAGATTATTCATTTGACTCAAATTACTCTACCTTATACAGTATCCCCCCTTATCCCTGGAGGGATATATTTCAAGCCCCCTGTCCCCAGTGGATGCCTAAAACCCCAGACAAAACCTAAACCTGCATACAGTATACTGCTTTCCTAAACATACATACTTATCATAAAGTTTAATTTATAAAGTAGGCATAGTAAGAGATTAACAATGATAATACTAAAATAGAACAATTATAACAATATACTGTAATAAAAGTTATATGAATGTGGTCTCTCTCTCAAAATATCATATACTGTAATGACCCTTCTTATGATAGTGATGACTGAGGATAATGTTAGGTGAGCAATGCTTATATGATGAGATGAAGTAAGGTGAATGACGAAGGCATTGTGATGTAGCTTCAAGCCACTCTAAGGGTTACCTGAATACAAGCACTGCTATACCAGGACAGTTGGTCTGATACCCAAGATGGGTACTAAGTAACTAACAGGCCGGTTGTATATGCTCAACAAAGGGTGATTCACGCTGGGCAGGACGAAGTGGCACATTGAAACATTTCATCATGCTACTCAAATGGCATGCAATTTAAAACTTATAAACTGAATTCTAGAATTTTATATTTAACTAGAGGTCCAGTGCATGAAATTTATGCACAGGTAGGGTCCCTAGCCTGGCTGGCAATCAGGGCTTATCTGTGGGGCAACTGGCAGGGCAACTGGGGGCGGGGGGGAAAGAGGCCCTGATGGTACCTACCTTGGTGGACCTGGCGCCGCCTGCTCGCCAGCCCCACCCCCCGCCGTCGCCGCTGGATGCCTCCCTCAGCAGGAGACAGGAGGGGCAATTAGGGGGGCCTTTCCCACTCGCACCCGCCTTGGCTGGCCTGGGGCCTGCAGGCTGGGGCAGCTCCTGCGTTGAGCGTCTGCCCCCTAGTGGTCAGTGTACATCATAGTGACCAGTCATTCTGCTGGTCGTTCCCCTTTCAGTCGATTTGCATATTAGGCTTTTATTATATACTAGAAGCCCAGCACGCAAAATCGCGCCGGTCCCAGACCCACCGTGCCATGAAACCCATCAATGCACTGGTTGTTACGGCCACAGGCCTTTTATAATATAGATGATATTTTCAGACCCTGGTAGATTGTGAGTAACTGAACACAGGGAAAGGACCTGAGGATAAGTGCTAATTACCTTTTTCAGTGTTTGTCCTCTATCCCCAATCATATTTTGACCTTGGGATGTTCCTAATATTTAAGCATCTGATATATGTGTATCATTTAACTCAGAGGGCACCAAAAACTTGTGTTAGTTTACTACTGGAAGCAGAAGGTACAAGTTGTGATAAATAAAAACTTTATTATCATTGTTATATATTTACACTTTTTGGAAGTAAAATATGAAATATTTTTCTTTAAATGAGAATCTTTCAGAAGTGAATTTGTCTCTGTATCACTGTGGTGAAGCACTCTGATGCAGTCCTGGGTTCAATAAATGTTTTTCAATGAACAAATTGCATAAAATTGTACTCAAACGAACAGTGACCATGATTCAATGAAGAAATACCAGCATGATCATAATACTAGGCAAATGATGTTTTTCCTTTGACTAACCCTTATTTGCAGTACATTTATGCTTGTATATATAATCAGAACTAAAAGAACATCTTACACCTTCTATTTAGAAAGTGGCATAAATACTGACTTATACCACTCATTCCTTATAGAATTCACTTTAATTTTATTTGCATAACTCATTGCTCACCTTTCTGAGCAACAATTCCAAAAAAAAAAAAAATGTCACTTTAACACCAATAAATTTTCATTCTTTCCTAAAGAGTTGACATTCTGGCCCTAACCAGTTTGGCTCAGTGGATGGAGTGTTGGCCTGCGGACTGAAGGGTCCCAGGTTCGATTCCGGTCAAGGACATGTACCTTGGTTGCGGGCACATCCCCAGTAGGAGGTGTGCAGGAGGCAGCTGATCGATATTTCTAACTCTCTATCCCTCTCCCTTCCTCTCTCTAAAAAATCAATAAAATATATATTTTTAAAAAGAGTTGAAATTATGTATTTCCATATATACACACATATGAATATATATGTACATTCAGTTATAATGTTAGTGGAATATTTTTAGAAAATATATTGATTCATTATGATATTTTTGTACAAAAATCAAGATGTTTACAAATGAAAAGCCGTGTGTGAGATTCTGCTGTGTAGGCAGATGTCAATTTAAGAAATAATGTTACTTTGTCCTATTCGCTATTGTTGAAAGTATTCATATGAAAATGAGGAGCTAAATCAATTATCTTAATAGTTCTGGAGATCTGCATTTTTCATGTAATTGATCTTATTAGCTCAGATCTGCAAAATTGCTCATCTCCTTTTTCTTTCTTTGTAGATGTAGCTCCAGTCAGTCACAGTTTTCAGAATTGAATAGTTCTTTAAATAGTCTAATTTATAATCTGACACTCAAAGCCATTCCCTTCAGTGAATGGAAGTGAAGGAAAAATAAAATTTCCAAAACAAAGTTACTCCAAAAGCAATGAAAAAAAAGCGATTATAATGGGAGTTTCTCAGCATCACTAGATAGCATCTCCAATTTGGCCTGATCTAGATCATTCTGTAAAGATGGATGGGCCTAGCTGGTTTTGCTCAGTGGATAGGCAGGGGTCCTCAAACTTTTTAAACAGGGGGCCAGTTCACTGTCCCTCAGACAGTTGGAGGGCCGGACTATAGTTTAAAAAAAAACTATGAACAAATTCCTATGCACACTGCACGTATCTTATTTGGAAGTAAAAAAACAAAACGGCAAAAACACCCGCATGTGGCTCACGGGCAGTAGTTTGAGGACGCCTGAGCATTGGCCTGTGGATTGAAGGTCCCAGGTTTGAGTCCAATCAAGGCAAATGCCTGGGTTGCTGCGGGCTTGATCCCCACTAGGGGGCGTGCAGGAGGCAGCCTATCAATGATTCTCTCTCATGATTGAGGTTTCTATCTCTCTCTCCCTCTCCCTTCCTCTCTCCAAAATCAATAAAATATATATTTTTTTAAAAATATGGATGATGGGCATGTGATATTTTTATATTTTGTTCACCTATGCGCCAGGCTCTAGGCTAAATGCTGGGGATTTCGTATTTACCTCAATGATAAACAACTCATTTACCTTTATAGATTTTTAGTTTCATAAAACTAGAAGGGACACCTCACAGTCATGCCACTAACTAACAATAATTGTACTGTCTTTGGCTGCATTTTGAAGTTCTTTCCTAATGAACAGCAAAAACAATAACAAGATTTAGCCTATGAATATGGAAAAACATATTGGTAATTCAGGGATGTTTGGGTTAATTTAAGAACCCACATTCCTAAATGCATTGGAGGGAGGGGGCAGTATCCATGGAACTGAAATAAAATGAAAAGAGATGACAAGGCTGTCTTCTTTCTTCATCTGGTTTCACGGAATGTATATTGTTTTCCCAGACTGAAATTCTAAGTACTTATGACCTATATTTCTGAGTTGCCAAATTCCTGGAATAATTTCGTCCTTTTTATCTTCACTCCTGAGGCTTCTGAATGGTAGCTGATGAATTCCAAGGTAAATACAAATATTTTACCCTGGAACTTCAGATGATTATTCCCACTTTAGGCTCATTTGCATTTATTAAAATTCAAGTTCTGGACATTACATTCTGTCTGTGGACTCGTGAACTTAATTAATAAAAGAGATGTATGTGTGCTAGAATTGAAATTCTGAGTCTCTTAAGAACAGAGAAGTCATTCCTTGTTACTATGTCCTACCAAGCCATCATTTGTCCCTTTGATGTTGCTAAGAAAGTGGCTTTTTGGGGTAGGATGAGATCTCAAGGAGATAGGGATTTTGCTTGTTTTATTAACCAAGTTATTAGAAATGCATCTTATTATGGCACTCTACTAAGAATATCTGCCTGCTTTCTTTTAATTTGAGAAAATTCAGAATTAAGTTGTATTAATAGAGCAATAGTATGTGAAACACTTGCTAAAGTTTTCATATGCCTACGTATGTCATACTAAAACTCACTGGCACCGGTTAAGTAGAAGGCATCTATAAAGAGGCAGAGATCGAAAGCATTCTATCAGATAAAACCCTAACATCCCCACATTTCTCTCTCTAATGTGCTAATGGGGGAGATGCAGTGTCTGACCTCTCATTCCTTGCAGGGAATATTTTGTGTCTAACAGAGACAGACCCTTGGAACTAATGTTTAATCTTCACCTCCGAGCTAGCAAGCACATGTGACAAAATAAATGCAGTAATGTATTTCAACAATTCTAGGGTGACTTTCTATTTTTCATATGTTCACAGTGTTGAAATTGAGATGAATCTTCCCTTTATCATAAGTCATGCTTTAATTGGAAGTACTTTTTCTTTCTTGGTGGTGCACTGAACATAATGCATCTTTGAATTGATGACACTTGCTCTCCCCCTGTAGGGATTTCACATGTAGCAATAACTATTAGAATTATAGTAGGTCAAATAAAGACCCTGTGGATTTCCTGTGAATAAAGACGCAGCACACTGGTTTCCCGTCCCCCGTGTCACAGTGACCTCTGTCGTGCACCTGCACAAACAGGCAGCTCTGTCTCCTATAACAGCACATTAGAATATAAATGCCAGGATCTCGCTTTCATAAATAATGCAGGCTGTAGAGCTATTTTACCTTGATTGCTTATTCTCCATTCTCCAAAGCTTACAGCTTATACCCAAATGGTGTTACCTTACCATTTGCATTAATTCATGGGTTTGAAACTGACCCTCTACAAGTTCCCTGGGGTAGTTTAGTTTCATTTGTATGCATGTAAATAACACCAAGGATGTCATAAAAATTAATGAACTATTTATTTTAGGAGCCTTTGCCTGGTTTCTAAAAAAATCAAGCGAATGCTTAAGTTCATTAAAATAAAATTAAAGCTACGAAGTCTTAAATAATGACAGTATAAAAACCGATAGTATTTAATTTTGCAAAATGTGAACTAAAATGGAACTTAAGATGAGAAGTCCTAATTGAGAAACATTCATTTCACTTTTTTTGATGTCATCACCACCCCACCCACACCAAAATATAGTCTGATTCTTATACCCCCATGGAGTTCAAGGAGCCATCTAGTATCAACACATATCAAATAGGAATAATGGCAATTCACAGGATCTAGGATTAAGGCCAGCAATAACTGAACTTTTTTCTTTAAAACTGTGTTTAACTAGTGATGATACATGTTACCATTTTTATAGTCCTGATTACATGTTTTATGTATTTTGTCTATAAATTCCTCAAAGACAAGAACAGCCTAATTTGACCATGTCTCTTTAAAATATCTACCAATAAATGCCACTACCAGGCCCTATAAGAACCTTTGATTTCGGGTCTAGATTTGCCTCTAATTCTGAAGTTGTCGAGGTTTTCGTTTTTTCAGGTTTTTACATTTTAAAACACGCAACACAGCATAGCTTTCTCTGGTTTTCATTGCTTCGGGTAACCAAACTGACAAGAGCCAAACTTCACCACAAAAAGAGGACATAGCTTTCATTGTTAAACTTGACATTGCCTACATATGCTTATTAATCTTTATTAGTCAATGTAATACATAATGAGTCTCAATAAGAATACACAGACACCAGTTCTTCCTTGGGGAATTTCTTCTAAGTCAAAGGAGAATATATAATTGGGAAATCCAATGTTAATAATCTCTGTTTATATCAATAAATATTTTTTGTAAGTTGACTTTTTACTTCTGTCTTTGTTATGTCAAAGAACCAAAGCCAAACCAATATAAGTTATTTAAGAAGTGAAACCCACCATTCTAATGAACTAAAATGTTCTTGATCAAAAATAAATATCAGGCAAGAAAGAAGAAACTGCACTGGTGTGGAAGGTAGAGGGAACTGGCAGGAAGGACTAGGAAATCTGCACACAACTGTTTTCAGCATTCCACTTGAAAAAACCTGGAGAAGCCAAAAAGCAAATTATTCTTTCAAAGAGAACAACAGATTCCAGCTCGTGACACATCCTCGTTCACAGATAAAAGAGCTTAAAAATATCCACTTTGCAAAATCCTTTATTGTTCCGCATAAAATCATTCAGTGCCTCAAAGTAATTTGCTAAGTGGTGCTGGTTGGTAGTACCATTGTGAATTGGCAATGGACCAAGACAGTTGGCCAAGTCTATCACCTGGAGGCCACTTGAACGTTACAAGAATGTCAGACCTGATGTTTCTCGATTCCTACCACATGGTACAGCCATAAATGCATAGAAGTGAATTAGATGAAACAGGTTTTATAGGCTGGTTCCATTTAGCTATGCTTATAGAGAACAGGCACAGGAATATTGCACGAGAAAATGTTTGAAATAGATTGTACTTAATGTATGATATCTACGAAGATTGGAGTTTGTTATTAAAAACGCATTAGCCTAAAATAAATAGAAGTTTATTCAAATGCCTTAATAGAATACCTTTACCTTCTGATCACACATTATAGGTTTACCGATAATTGACAATGGTTGCTGTGTGCTGAAAGTGGCTACCCATCAAATAGGCATAGCTCAGTTATATCAAATCTCTATTATTCTTTTAAGAAAAAAGATTTATAATTTGGAACAAAATACAGGTCTGTATTTCTAAACAAGTCTTTCAAGTGGCGGTATCAAAATGAAGGTATTCACAACTAAAATGTTCTGGTTCCAGTCATAAAAGATTCTATTGTATTTTACTATTTTAGTAAGGTGAAATTATCTGTCACTAAGCGGGCATGTGCTGAAATGAAGCTCAAAGGGACTGGGATGAAGGACTAGGAGATCTGCACACAACTGTTTTCTTGAAAGATGTTTACTCTGCACACAAATTTTCCAAGATTTGACAAGATATACATACTAAGAAAAATCTCACATGTGCTAATCAAAATAAGGAGTTTAGGTTTAAAGAGAAATAATCTATACTCTGTAATGTCAACAAGAGCAAAGCATTTTCAGATGCCCCAGATGTAAATAAGGCAAGGCACTGATCACTAAAATATAAGAAAAATTACATTGAAGACTTTGCTTAATAGTTAATCACTTAAAAATTATTTAAGGAAATGCTACTTTTGAACTTTAAACATTCAAATTCAAATATAAAGATGGTCATCATGTTCTCCTCTTTGCACATTAACACTAATATGAGACATTATAGCTTGTTAGCCAACTTCCAATTTCCAACTGCCAAGGAAACTATTTTCTTGATTGTAAAATAACCTATTATTTAAGAGTGCAATGGCATAATCTTTTCTTGAAATTTTCTGATAATAATAAGCCACTATTAATATTAATGAGCAAGTCCTGTGAGTGTTACTAGGGGGGAAGAGTATTGTTTACAGTTTACCCTTATTAATAGACCTGACATGTATTCTACCTTTCAGAAGAAAAGAATACAAATCAATGAGGAAAAGAAAAAAAAAAGAGGGAGGGAAGAAATAAAGAGGGAAGGAAGAAAAGAGAAAGGAAGGATGGCTTAAAAGTAACAACATTTAAGGAAAGGTATCATCTATATATGTTGATTTTTCCCCCTTCTCATACATCCTTCCATTGATTTAAATATTGTTAAGATCCTAGCTTTTAGTATTTATGCATAGATCTCACTGATTCATGAAGATTGTAATTAAAAGTGAAACCTTCCCATTTATCAAGATTACAAGCTAGTTTGTTGAAAAATCAAAATAAATTCATTTTAGTATGTTTGGTTTTGACTCCAACCATAAATTTTAGTTATGTTTGTTAAAATAACAATAAGTGGCAGGTATAATGTGTACTCAGCCAACTGATCATACTGGAGACTTTAAAAAAATTATAGCTAACCTAAAAATTATTATTGAGTAACTATTAAAGTATCTACCAACAAAATCCTCGAGAGACATAACTTTTTAATGTAAATTTACAAAAGAGTTAGTATTGTTTTAATGTCTTACCTTTATAACAAAGGTGGCTATTTAGGACTTTTAGCTGATGGAGTTTACTTCATCAGAAAAAGTGCCAATTCATCTGACTACTCATTTGTTTTTTTATCACATTTAAATGTATCATCTTTAAAATTGTGAGGTCACTATTAAGGGGCTTATATCCTATCTAATAAAAGAGTAATATGCAAATTGACCATCACTCCAACACACAAGATGGCTGCCCCCATGTGGACACAAGATGGCCACCACAAGATGGCCAGCAGGGGAGGGCAGTTGGGAGGGACCAGGCCTGCAAGGGAGGGCAGTTGGGGGTGATCAAGCCTGCAGAGGAGGGCAGTTAGGGGTGACCAGGCCAACAGAGGAGGGAAGTTGGGGGCGACCAGGCCTGCAGGGAAGGGTAGTTGGGTGGGACCCAGACCTGTAGGGGAGAGCAGTTGGGGGGGACCAGGCCTGTAGGGAAGGGCAGTTGGGGGGACCAGGCCTGCAGGGGAAGGCAGTTAGGGGTGACCAGGCCTGCAGGGGAGAGCAGTTAGGGGCAATCATGCTGGCAGGGGAGCAGTTAGGCATCAATCAGGCTGTCAGGGGAGTGGTTAGGGGGTGATCAGGCTGGCAGGCAGAAGTGGTTAGGGGCAATCAGGAAAGCAGGCAGGCCAGCAGTTGGGAGCCAGCAGTCCTGGATTGTGAGAGGGATGTCCAACTGCCCGTTTAGGCCTGATCCCACCGGCCCTAAATGGGCAGTTGGACATCCCTCAAGGGGACCCAGATTGGAGAGGGTGCAGGCTGGGCTGAGGGACAACCCCCCGCCCCGGGCATGAATTTCATGCACCGGGCCTCTAGTATGGGAATAAAAGGGAATTTACTTTTTGGGGGGCAACTACACACACCTGGCTTGGTGCCTTACATAAATTATTTGATTCATCCCTCTGGAAACCCCTTTGAAGGCAAGAATTATTAACTCTATTTTTACTTTTCAGGAAACTTGCTCACAGAGTTCAGTCATGGGGAGGGATTCTGTTTCTGAAGGTGAGGGTTTTTGTGTTATCTTCTCCCATTTCCAAATATTTTGCCTGGAACTGTCCTGTCATTTTCTGTCACCTGGCTGGTTCCCTTGTATTGTTGGTATCCATGATGCCTACTTCAATCATGTCATTTGTTGGAACTTTAGATCTCCTCCCCCAGCCCAGTGAGGGATTGTGGACAGGACGCATGATTCTCTTTCCTTTGGGTTCCCAGGCTTGCCAACAGTGCCTGGCACATTGTGAACATTCAGCAAATGCTAACAGAATGAATCAGGCTCAGCTATCTTGTGCTTTTTATTTAGAGAGCTTAAAAGAAATCAGAATTTGAACTTTCTTTATCAAGTTGGCCCTTAATTATGTTGGACTTTCATCTCAAAAAGGGAGCATCACACTTAGCCCTCCCACAAATATGACATAATATAAAGTAATGGCAGAGTATAAAGTTTCTTGTGACCTTCTAATAGCAAAGTAGACTAATGTAGTTCACCAGCGTTAAATAATTTCTACAGCTCTAGCACAGGTACACAACGGTGTGTGGATCTTTAATAGACAGAGAGGGTGATCGCATTGAACAGTAACTCAAATGTTAATGCTTAAAAACAACACCCAACATGCTATTTTTAATTAAAGCAACAAGCCAGATGGGGAAGGAGAATGACACCTGGAGTTTGCTCGGGGGCAGCTTATTGGAGGCGGGGTGGGGAGGTTGTAAAGGGAGGGCAGTTGTAAACGGATGTTTTTCTCGCTGGTATAAGTGGAGAGTCTACTGACCTCTGGGGAAAATGCCCTAGGAGCCTTACTATTCGCTTATGCAGCAGTTGGCTTACTATTTGCTTATTTGCATGTATGCAGGACAAACATTCTAGTCTCAATAGAAAATTTTCCAACAAGCTGAACTCTCTCTGGGGATGTAGCATTGATGACTGTGGGCAATCTGGCTCTACAACTGAAATCTGCAAGTAGCCAAGACAAAGTGAGTTTTAGTAGCCATGCCAATACCATGGAAGGCCACCCAAATTATGATGTTTTCTACAATTAGCTTAATATGCAGCCATAATATATGTCAGCTGCAGCACAGTCCTATTAGAAAAGGAATAAAATTCTTTCATAATTCAGAAACATCATAAAAACTACTTTCAATGTGACCCTTAATATGAAATGGACAGTTACCGATATAACTGAGGGCAGGCACATTGACATCAAGGATTTCCTTTGGAAGAATATTGGAACATAAACCTTATATAAATCATAAAATGTACAAGCAATGTAACTCTGAGGACAATGCACACTTGATGTGGATCACCCTAGAAGCACCTAGTTGTCACAATAACTACCTATTACCTTTCTTTTCATCTGTGGTATTGGTATTGTCAACAGCAAGATTCAACGTTTAAATGTTTTACTTAAGAATAGTAAGTCAGGAAATTGGATGCCAATGAAAGACATTTTATGTCTGGTACCCATATGTATCTTGAAACACAAGAAGATAGTGTCCTTTTCAATACATTTTTAAAAAGTACTTAATATGAGTTTTATCAAGTTTTAAAATTTATAGGCTACTGTTGATCTTCATCTAATGCTGGTCAGATTGCTAAACTGAATAGCTGCTACCATACTGAATCCTTTATAATTATCAAAATGAGTTTTTCATACCCCAATTGTATTATCACTTATTGATTATAATAAAATGAATTAGATTAATTAGCACAACGACAGAAAAAGATATGGATAGAAATAGGTGAATACCCTTGTGCCTTAAGTGCCCTATTAAGAACGTTAATAATGATAATATGTTAACCAGTATTGAGTAAGTTTTCTTACGCAATAGAGTATACTAGACTTGTGGGGCAATTTATCCAATTTAATCTTCACAACACACCTCTGAGATAGGTGTATTATTATCTACTTTATTAACTGGGGGGGAGAGGAAGGCTTAGAGTATTTATATAATTTGTCTGGGTTCTCAGAACTGGTAAGTGGTAGAGCTGGCCTTCAAACCCTGGTGCTATGACTAAGATTATGAGCTCATAACAATTTTCCTATATAGCTCATTTTAGAGGCAGACAGAAGCAAGAGGACCTCATTCAGGTATCACAAGGGAATGACAAAAAAAAAAAAAAGAACAGTGAATATATCTTGAAGTGACTCTGCTTAAATCCCATAACAAAGATCACTTTGGACATTTGACTTTTTCTGATAAGATCATCCCACCTTTTGTTCTTCCAGTCCCAAATTTGCCTGCCATTAAGTGTTTTGTGGTCTATTTGCTTTAAGTGAATTCTTTTCATAAAGGCAATATTTGTGTTTTCCATCATGTACCTTTTCATAGGTTTATATCTTGTCCCTTCAAATCATTACATGCCATATGTCTTAAACTCAAATACTTATTGTTCAGATTTGATTGAATATTCGTATATACCTTTATGTTAATTTACTTTCTCCTCAAGGAAGACTCAAGATTTGTGTTAATGTTTTAATATTTTCATCCATGAAGTCCAGCAGCCTTGCTATAGTTCATGATCAATTCATTCTCCCACTCTGCACTTGTTCTCTAAAATGTTCTACCATCTTCAACCTCTGACAACAATTAAGACTGGCCTCCCCCTACGCCCCTTCATTTTCAGAAGTTACATCACACTTCCACCTGTTAGGATTTGTAATTGTGATTCCTTTGACTATGGACAGTCTGCCTCCCCTTCTCTCTCATGTACACCATTCTTAGGATGCAGAAGCAAGACCAGTAGAGGAGATTTCAACCTCTACCCGTCTCCTCTCCATTCCAGACCTTTGCCTCAACCTCCACCATTCCTTCAGCCCCCAGCCCAGAGATGCTGCTCAGACCAGACCATTAAAAACAACTTCTTGCCCGGCCGGTGTGGCTCAGTGGTTGAGCATCAAACTATGGACCAGGAGGTCACACTTCAATTCCCAGTCAGGGTCCATGCCAGGGGTTGTGGGCTTGATCCCCAGTGGGGGGCATGCAGGAGGCAGCCAATCAATGATTCTCTCTCATCATTGATGTTTCTATCTCTGTCTCCCTCTTCCTTCCTCTCTGAAATCAATAAATATATATATATATATATTTTTAAAAGTACTAGTATTTTGCTTATTTCTCACTAGAAGTATGAAATGAAAGGACAAAACTGACCACAAAAGACCACCCCAAGTTATTTTTCTTTTTTAAAAAATATTTATTTATTTATTTATTTATTTATTTATTTATTTATTTAGAGAGAGAGAGAGAGAGAGAGAGGAAGAGACACACAGAGAGAAACATTGATATGAGACATATAGATTGGTTGTCTACCACACACGACCTGACCGGAGCTGGGATCGAGCCTGCAATCAAGGCATGTGCCCTTGATTGGAATCAAACTGGGGACCCTTCAGTCTATGGGCCGATGCTCTATCCACTGAGCCAAACTGGCTAGGGCCCACTGTTTATTTGGTGTGTGTATTTTGTTTTTGTTTTTTCTAAATCTATCTAATCTACAGAAAATAAGGCTTTCCCCTCACCCTTTGCGTTTTTTTATGTCCTTGAAAATGTTTGCAGTTAAAAAAATCCAGTGGAAATAATTTATTCATTTTTCATATTAATTGCTAAGCATCGCATGGCACTATTTCTTCCTGCATCTTGGAATCCCCACACACTTCAAGTTTTGTTCTCTAACTATACTTCTCAGGATCCTTCTAAGCCTCACTTCACCATTATTTAATAACAGGACCTCATTTCTAGTCTCACAGTACACTCTCTGCTTACCCCATCTCCTTCCTGCCAGTGACTTCAAAGCCATCTCTATGTCATTGACTTCAAATGGTAGCACTGATGATGCTAAAGGGCAGAACCCTTCAGGGAACACAGGATCAAGTATTTAAGTACTCATTATGCATCTGTTAATCAAAATTGTAATTGTGGGCTTTTAAACTGCATTAAATAAGACAAACTGACATTCCACAAATAAACATTGACTCAAATTAATATTTTATCTCTTTAGAAAAATGAAGACACTAGTTTTATTTCTTTACTACTATTATTTGTACCATCTATTTCCACTCTTATTAAAACCTACAATATGTATATTCATAAAATCATTCTGGATATATATTATCATTAGCTTAGTTTTATGACTTAGAAGATAGTAATTACATTTAATGAAATGTTATTTTACTATTTGAAAGCCAACTGGTTAATCATTTAATTGAAACCAACTGTGACATTGTTTTGATTGTTTATACAGATAATAGTGTGGTAGGGCTGGGTCGGGGGGGATACGGGGTAGAGGGAATCAATGGGGGGAAAAGGGGACATCTGAATATTTTCAACAATCAAAAGAAATTAAAAATAATAAAATTTAAAAAAAGAGCTTGCCCCAAATATAGCCAATATCCAACCTAACATATGACTACTGGTAAAACTTGAGACAGCAACATCAGAAACATAAGCATAACATGTTTGAGGTGCTTTGTGAGGGCCACAGGTGTTCAGAGAAAGGAGAGCTACTGGCAATATCACTGGCTGGGGCCTTAGCCCAGGTACCAAACCCCTTATTGCAGCACTGAGAAAGCACAGGGATAGTCCCTTCCACAGCAGCACTAACCCTCAACCAACCCTTCCAAATAATTTTATAAACCATACCTGCACACAATTTGAAGTTGGCTTTTTTTTTCATAAGTTTAAATAGCAAAGTATATAAGCCAATGCATATTAAAATGTTGATGTTTTGAAATAAGACACATAATTTTTAATGAAGCCAGAGTAATCTAAATACTCAAGGGAAGTACATGAAAACGACCTTTTTCACAGTTGGACATATTGCTTCATTCCTATTTTTTTGAATTCACATTTCCATCGCCACTGAATTTTATCCTAATGTAGTAAATTTTATGCCCGAAAGTCTTTTTATTGATATTTTGCTGCAACAAAAATATATATTTAAAAATGGCTTGTAAAGCATTTTGTGTGACTATGTGACTCCTACAGGTAAAACTAAAATTGACTCTTAATTAAAATTATTTGAATAGCATAATTATGAAAACAATTATTAAAATTGTAATAAGTAATTATTAAACAAATATTAATAATTACTGGACATGAATCTCATACTGAGATGGATGTATTTGGCTTTTTTCTTTTCTTTTTTTCATGTATCCCATAGTGATTACTCCCTATCACTAAAAGAAGACAGGGCCCAGAGTCCATTTTATTCCTTTCTTTTTTCCTTCCTTCCTTCCTACCTTCCTTCCTTCTTCTTTTTTTTTTTTTTTTAGTTTATATTTATATTATTATAACTGTGAAAATTCTTTCTTCACAAAAATAAAAAGATGGAAATGGAAGAAACTCCTTCCATTATAGCAATGTCATTCAATTCCTTGAGCTCCTTCTCAGTTATATATCAAAAGTCAGTCATCTTTCATCAAAAATTATTTTAATCATGTATGGGCTGACAACTCAATTAGGCCTTTCTGCAACCTTGCTTAAAGTGAAGGACTGTAAACCACCCGACTTGCAAATAGAGTTGTTACCCACTCATCAGAGCTATTTCACCTGCCAGTATTTCAGCAAACTATCTTTCTCTGCTCTGTTCGTCTCTTTTCTCTCTCTCTCTCTCTCTCTCTCTCTCTCTCTCTCTCTCTCTCTCTTTCTGGTCTGCCCTCAAAGCTCTCTGGGTCTATATCCCAATGGAAAAAAACTCATACATCCACAGGGATATGTACACTCCAGTTTAAAGTCCACTACACAATAGCATGATGGTAATGTGTATTACATTTAGATACATTCACTTCTCCTAAGAGTAAACCAGTAAATAAAAATAGAGCACAGAGTACATCTGAATCAAATACTTTAAAGATCTCCCAAGAATCTTATTATCATCAGCAATTATACACACACACACACACACACACATCCTCTAGATACACACATACATTAATGGTTCAAATATTTATGGCAATGTATTCAGGTTTAATATAAATTATGCAAAAATATTCCCCCAAATGCCAGGACTTGTTTTATTTCCTTCAGCAAGATTGTATTAGCCAAACAAGACATTGCATTTCTAGTAAAACTCATTCATTTAATGGGAAAACAACCAAAAGATGTATTTCCTTAGTTAGGTTCTGAGAAAGAGAAAGTTGACTCAAACCAAAACAATGTTTCCTATGAACACCATCATTCCTTACACAATTACAGGGAATTATTAAGAAAGCAGCTAAGTACCTAGTGCAAGTACTGAGCAGTTTTACAGTTTTAGTCTTTCCTTGTTCTGTGGTAACTCCATGAAAATCACACAACCACAGACACTCCATGTATCTAAGAGTACAACAATTGTGGGTTTCTTATATCAAACACCACAACCTCCAAAAAAAACAACACAAAACAACCCAAAAACTAATAGGTGTCAATACTTTTCTGTGGAACGTGGCTCCTTTTTGGTTTGTGTTTTTAGCATATATTTGTCATGAGATTAAGTTGTCTGAGAAATATTACTTATTAAGAATGAAAAGGAAGGGGCAGGTGCCAGGGCAGCCTACAAGCAGGTCCAAAAGGGACGCTTGAAGTTGAAAGGAGTCACAGAGCTCAGCGGGACCAAGCAGAAGAAGAAAGAAGAAGAAGAAGGAGGAGGAGGAGGAGGAGGAGGAGGAGGAGGAGGAGGAGGAGGAGGAGGGGGAGGAGGAGGAAGAGGAGGAGGAGGAGGAGGAGGAGGAGGACAAAGACAAGGCAAAACTCCTGGAAGGCCTGGGAACGAGCAAAAAGGAAGGGGGAGGGGGAGGAGGAGGAGGAGACAGGAAAAGCAGCAACTGGAAAAGATCCTGAAGAAAGCCTCCAAGATCCACAAGCAAAGAGTGGAGGACTCCCACAGACGCCCGGAAACACTCACCGAGCACTATGGCATTCCCAACGTCAGCCGGACGAAGCAGCCTCCCTCCCAGAGGATGGACTGGCACGAGGGAAACAGAAGGCCAGGTCCACGCTCAACCTCTGAGTCATGCCGGTGGGCGAGCCAGGGTCTTTGTGCCCCCGTAACCCCCTTCCCCCGCCCCCTCGCCCTGCACGAGGATCAGACTGCATATGCTACTGAAAGAAATGGTCTCTGCTGACATACATCTGAAGAAACAACAAATTCAGAAGACAAATATTTAAGTGTTGGGTTGGGGGCTGTCATATGTGGACTGCAGAATAAAGCTAAAACAATTATTTAAAAAATGAAAAGGAAGACAATAAGAAATAAGAGAGCATGAAAACCATAATGCAAAAAGTTCATATTTAAATTCATGAATGAATATTCTTCTATGCGTCCCCCCTATTTCTCCTGTAGGAATTAAATCCAGGCTGATGGCCCCTCTCCAACAATACCTTTTCTATGCCATACCAAATGAAATGGGTACTCACTGATAAAGTGAAGTAGTGATCTTCTCATTCCTTGCTTTAAAATCGCTCTAGCAGGCGACACCATCCATGCACCCTTTTTCTATGAAAGGGCAGGCAGACTTCTTTGTGGATCCTCAGTGACCCACACCCTCACAGAATCATCTCCGTCTTTGGTCTGAGAGATACTGTGAACATCTTGGGCCATCACTCCCCGATTAGGTTGTTTGGGGCAACTGATTTGAAGAAAGCACACTCGTCTCCAGTAGGCCTTATCCAATCACAAGAGCCCTTTAAATCTGATGCAGACATCAGAGAAAGAGAGACGAGGGCAGAGATGGGAAGCATGAGTGGGAAATTCCCTGTCACTGACAAGGAGTGCAGGTTGCCTCTAAAAGCTGAGAGCAGTCCTGGCTAATAGCCAGAAAGAAAACCAAAGTCCCGGGCCGATCATTTCCAGAAACTGAACCCTGCCATGAGCACATGAGCCTGCACGAATACCCCGCGTTGCAGATGATAACACAGTTCAGCTGACACCTTGATTTCAGCCCGTGAGACCCTAAGCCCATGGTCGGCAAACTGCGGCTAACGAGCCACATGTGGCTCTTTGGCCCCTTGAGTGTGGCTCTTCCACAAAATACCACGGCCTGGGCGAGTCTATTTTGAAGAAGTGGTGTTAGAAGAAGTTTAAGTTTAAAAAATGTGGCTCTCAAAAGAAATTTCAATCGTCGTACTGTTGATATTTGGCTCCGTTGACTAATGAGTTTGCCGACCACTGGCCTAAGCTGAGAAACCAGCCTCATCAGCCCAGTCCACCTGGGAGCTAAGAAACAGGTGTTTGAAGGCACTGCTGGTTTGCAAACTGGCCCCTATACACGCAGGGCAAGAAGAGACCTAAGAAAGAGGGGCCATCACTCCAGATTGTGAGATGGCCATTTTCACTGGCAAGGGGACTTCTATATGAAGCTTGTCTTGAGGGCCTCAGGAGGAGTCCATCTCTGTGCCTGCCCGCCAGAATCTTAAAAGTTTTCAGAGGCTTAACTCAGCGCAGTCACGTCACATGTACCATCGGATGCTCTCACCACCTCACACTTTGAGGGCTACCTCCTTGGAACAGCTCCCTCTGTGGGAAGGTGGACAGAACACACATTCAAGGACAGAGGTGGGGTGAGGAGCCTCTGGCCCTGTCCAGCTCACAGGTCAACCAGGGGTCACATCCTCTTGATGACCTGTAACAGACATCGTGGTAACTTGCTATATAGCAACAGCAAACTAAGTAGGGTGTGTCAGAAAATGTATACACACTTTTACAGCTGATAGCTCACTTCATTTTCACTCCTGTTCGGGTTTAACTGATTTGAAATAATGGGTGAGGCCCGACTAAGCTTTGAACAAAGAAAATTTATCCTAAAGTGCCACTAGACTTCTTTTTTAATGGGGATGCATAAATGATAAAAGTTTAGGGTACAAAACTGGCAACAGTCGATGAATTGAGGGTGCATAAATACTGAACGAAATGATTCTTGATGTTTGTGATTCCATTGCTTCACCTTATCGGCAGTGCCTGAACCAGAACAGTCATCAGTTTGAAAACAGGCATTGACAAAATAAAGTATTCATTTCTGTAGATGCTTTTAAATTTTGAAAATGAACTGTATGTTAATAAACACTGACTTTATAATCATTCAAAGTGTGTGTACATTTTTTGGGGGACATCCTGTATATATGCATTCCACAAATGGATTATTAGAGAAATGGAAATATCTTCAAAATGCCTAAAAGGGCACTACCTCTTCCCTGTCCATGAAAATAAAGGGTGAGCAAAAGTAGGTTTACAGTTGTGAGTATGCAAAACAGAGTTTATTCTTGTATTATTATTTATTACTTATTTTATTATTTTCTGCATGAACAACTGTAAACCTACTTTTGCCCACCCCTTTATATACAATGTCTGTTTATCTACTGTTTCAGGTGATATACTTGGGACAAAAGCCCACAGGTGTTCACTAAGGAAAATACATATGGTGGTAACCAAGAATGGAAGCTATGACACATCTGACAAATAAGATATGAAAGAGCTGTTTCTCTACTTCCCTAATTCGTATTCTATTTATCGAGCCTCTGAACTATGAGTGAACTTCACTATGCACTCTGCTACTTGTTATGTGCTTAGTGCATAATTGAGGCTCACTACATATTTATTTATTTATTTTTAAACTTTTTTATTTTATTGTTTAAAGTATTACAAATAGTAGTACATATGTCTCCCCTTTTTCCCCATTGACCGTCCCCCGGCCTCCCCTACTCACTACATATTTATTGAATGAAACAATGCTAACAGTGTGGTGTGCATCTTTCCAGATTTTGAATGCATGTAAATATATTTATAAGTGGAATCACACCATCTATGTTGTGTTTCATTTTTGTTCAACAGGATGTTTGAATGTTTCCAAGTCTCTCTCTCTCTCTCTATATAGATAGATAGATAGATAGATAGATAGATAGATAGATAGATCTATCTCATGAACTTTATAGAATTCCATTTTTTGTTTATACTCTACTGTATTTATAAATTAGCTGGATACAATCCATCTTTTACCAGTAAAACTTTCAGTGCAATCAAGGTCCTTACACAGTTTTCCATTTTATCCACGGCTTCACTTTCTGCTGTTTCAGTTACCCATGGTCACCTATGGTCTGAAAATATTAAATGGAAAATTCCAGAAATGAACAATTCATAAGGTTTAAAGTGCGTGCTTCTAGTAGCATGATGAAATCTTGCACTGTCTCATCGCACCCAGGATATGAATCATCCCTTTGTCCAGCAAATCCAAGCTGTATAGGCAACCTGCCCGTTAGTGACTTAGTAGCTCTCTTAGGTATCAGGTGGTCTGTCTTGGTATCACAGAGCTTATGTTCCAGCAACCCTATTTCACCTAATAATGCCTCCAAAGCACACGAGTAGTGATGCTGGCATTTCAGATATGCCATTGAGAGGCCATAAAGTGCCTCCTTTAAGTGAAAAGGTATGTATGTATAGGGAAGAAACATAGTATATGTCAGGTTCAGTCCCATACATAGTTTTGGGCATACACTGGGGGTCTTTGATCATATAAGGGAGGTTAATGTACATACATATTTATATTTGGTTAGCTATATATTTATTTGATTAGAATCCTTCACGTGGGATCATTGAGTGACAAAAAATTTTAATTTTAATTTAATTGTAATTTGACATATTTTGCCAGATTTTTCACTGTTTTCTTTTTCATTTATATTTCCATAAGTATTGTTAATTATTTAATGTTTATCTTTTTATTTTAATTATTCTGTTAACTTATCATTTTCTTTTAATAAAAAGCCACTTATATTTATCTTAATCAATGCACGTATCAACCTCTATAAATTCTTCAATAATGACCACAACTGTGAAAATTAAACAGTGCAAAACAGCACTCTAGATCAAAAATTTAAATCTTAACTCACCTATCAAATTCAGGAGAGATTACGGAATTGTAGTAACAGCTTTCTGAAGCATTTCCTTTGTTTACCCCAAACCTAATCCAGTAAAAACCCTCACTAGTAATATAGTATCTAGTATTAATTTTCATGAATAGGAGACAAACAGTTTCAGGAGTACATGCACAAATTGAGAATAAGATGGTAGTAGATACAATATTATTTTTTAAGTTTTGATATTGCAATGTAGGTCAATGTCCACATTTTAGATTCTTTTGTAAGATATGAATTGTATTTTTATATATGTTGAAGTTATGAATAGCATACCATCTCACACATTTTCCAAAGCCTTGGAAATCCATAAAAGTATACGTAAAAAATTAAGTAAAATTACGTAAAAAATTAAGTAAAATTAAATAAGAGAAGTAACAACAGTAAATAATCCTACCTAATAAAACAGTAATATGCAAATTGACCGCACCTTCACTATGCCCAAGCCACGCCCACCAGCCATGCCCACCATCCAATCAGAGCGAGTATGCAAATAAACCCGACCAAGATGGCGGTTAATTTGCATACATAGGTGCCCTAGGCTGACCCCTTGCGAGGGATTGCAGGGAGCTGAGGTCCGCTCTGGCACCAGACCCAAAGCCTCCGCAGAGGCTTTTGGTCTGGAGCCGGAGCAGACACCCAGCTTCCAGCTTTCGATGGATTGTGGGCGAGGAGGACATCCAGCTCCTCGCTCTGATTGGATGGTGGGCGTGGCAAGTGGACCCCCTGCCATCGTAAGCCGAGCCAGCTCCCCTGCCATGGAAAGCGGGGAGCTGGGTGTCCACTCCGGCACCAGGCCAAAAGCCCCACTGGAGGCTTTTGGCCTGGTGCACCAGCGGACCCCCTGCCATCGATTGCAGGGAGCTGGGGGTTTCTTCAGCCTGGTACACCAGTGGACCCCCTGCAATTGATCACCTGGGCAGGGAGCTGGGGGTCTGCTTTTGTCTTGAGCAGGAGTGGACCCCCTATGATTGATCGCAGGGAGCTGGGGGTCCACTACTGCCCAAGAGGCTTTCGGTCTGGGCAGGCCTGGGCAGGGGCTGAGCCGGTGATCAGAGGGAGCTGGAGAGGCCTGCCCAGGCCTAAAGCTTCGGCCAGAGGTTTTAGGCCTGGGCAGGGCCCAGCCCTCCATTGGTGTTAACTATAGAGGAAACACCTTTTCTGACTGCTCATTGGCTAAGCTTCCTGTGTGCCACTGGTAATATTCTTAGTAACTTGGGTAATAAGAATCCAAAAAGGTGATCTAGGGTTTTTCCACCACACTTCTGGAGAAAAAAATGAAGATCCGCTGCTGGAAGGCTAAGAAATGTCATATCCTGCCCTAGCCGGTTTGACTCAGTGGATAATGCCTCAGCCTGCAGACAGCAGGGTCTGGGTTTGATTCTGATAAAAGGCATATACCTAGGTTGCAGGCTCCTCCCTGGCTGAGGCCCAGATCAGGGCTCATGCAGGAGGCAACCAATCAAAGTGTTTCTCTCTGTCTTTCCCTTTCTCTTCCACATTCTCTAAAAGTCAATGGAAACATACCCTCAGGTGAGGATAAAAAATAAAGAAAGAAATCCATATCCTATGAAAGACACATCTTGAAAATGCCTAAAGAAAGTTGTCATTTTTTCTTGGTGAAGGGCCTGGAGTCTGTGTTGATGAAAACACCTTGGTGGCTGCGGTGACTGACAGTAGCTGCAGCAGTGGGGTGATGGGGCTGGTGCCTTCCCCTGACCAGCCTGGTTGCCTCCCACAAAGGGAGGCCAGACAGCGGCTTAGGTACGCTCCCTGTGGGGCACGGGCCTAAGCCTTCAGTAGGACATCCCCTGAGGGCTCCCAGTATGTGAGAGGGGGCAGGTTGGGCTGAGGGACCCCCGACCCCCCAGTGCACGTATTTCGTGCACTGGGCCCCTAGTAGTAATAATAATAATAATAATAATACAACCTAAGCTTTCACTTTAAAGAATGGAGAGTCTCTGACAAAATATTGGTCCATCTTTATTTACTAAACTTTAGCAAACGAAAGAAAATCATAAAGAACCACACTCCATAAAATTTTCCATTTCAATTTATAATAGAATATCCTAACACTTAATATTGTGAATAGAAAATATATCCTCAAACATTGACCCTAATTTGGTTGCGAATCTGAACTACCAAATGATATTTAGGTCACAGCAAACACCATGAATATCTGCCGATTAGATAAGCAGTCGGTAAGGGGAAATAGGGAGAATTAGAATATCCTTAGTAGGTAGTTAGATATACACACACGTGATTCTGCCGATCTAAAAACTCATATAGTGAGAAGGACATTGTATCTCTTTTGATTCAAGTGCACTGGTAATCCCACATCAGACTTCCAAGTAATACATCAGAACCAAGGCCCCCTGACCAAGTCAAGTCCCTGCCTAGGGACAGGAGCTCAAGGCTCACCAGGCAGACTTCATTCCACACAGTCTCAGCAATGTCAGGGAGCTAGTTCAGCTCTTTGCTGGGCATCTCAACTAGAAAATCCCACAGGCATTTCCAAATCAATCTGTCCAAATTCAAAGTCATTTTATTCCCTGCTGTGAGACTGTTTCCTTTCCTAAATGTTCCCTGTCATAGTTAACAGCCCTCCTACTTTTACCAAGCTAGACCTTCTGGCATTTTCTTTGATCCACTCAGATCCCCAATCCCACAGCCTGGCACACAGCAGGAACAGAATAACATTATGTAAATGAAAAGGGGGGAAAAAGAAAAAGAAAAAAATGAAGGAAGGAGAGAAGGGAAAGAATAGGGGAGATAGAGGGAAAAAAGGAAGGATGAAAGGGAGTTTCTTTCAATTTGGGGGTTAGATTGAGGCCCACAGGAACCCACATTTATGTTGCATTTCCACATGATGACCCTTGGACAGGCACTTGCTATTTTTTATTTGATTATTGCAATAGCCTTTTGACTTGTCTCCTGCCACCTGTCCACCATTCTCTCATCTCTCAGAACTGCTATCCTGCCATTAAATTTATCATTCTTGTACAGTGTCTTTTATAGTAATGGTCACCTCTGGTTTAAAAATATACTTAATAGGTCCCACTATTTATGAATCCTATTCAAACTCCTTAGCTTACCCTAGGCACTTAAAATCCTATTCTTAGTATGCTTTTATAATTCCATCTCTAGCAGCCCAAAACCCAAACCATTTCCTACTCCGATAGACACCAAAGTCGTGCAGAGTCACCTGTGACATGGACCCCGCTGTGTTTACAAGTGGAAATACTGATTCCTTCCCAAGTAAACCCTGTGTGGTTAAATCTCTCCTCAACAGTCAACCTCAAAGTCACTTCTCTAAATGTTTCTTTGACACTTTCAGAATTAAGAAACACCACCCACTTTGTGTGTCTATAAATGTTTAGGTCTATGACATATTCATTTTAATCTGAACATAACTAATGCTAGCACATAATTGTATATTCTGGGATTCCCTGTGGTGTCAGCTCCTGTGAAGGTTGACCATCATGCATCTTTACACGTGCAGCACCCAAATCAGAGATAACAACAGTTCTGCAAATGTCATACTACTTGGTTACCTGGGAATTCTTTTCTAGAACAAAAATTAAGTCACATGGCAGTAACATTTTTGATGGACCTAAATAAAATGTTTAAGCTAGTCGAAATGGGCATATAGTTTTAACTTGACTCTCCGCACAGTATTGCATTGTTCCAGGGGTCCTCCCATCGGCTGTAATCAGCACCCCCCAGATCACTCTGATACTGACCAATCTTAATAAACACTAACATAGTAAGACATACTGATCTGAACCCAACAAAATATCTCCATACCTTCTGCCCGATCCTATCTATATATATAAAAGCCTAAGCGACTGGCCAACTGGCCAGTAGCTATGACACGCACTGACCACCAGGGGGCAGATGCTCAATGCAGGAGCTGCCAAGCGACAGCAAGTTTGCAAAGTGCCCTCTCACACTCTGGGACACCTCAAGGGATGTCAGACTGCCAGTTTCAGCCCGATCCCTGCAGGCCAGGCCGAGTGACCCCACTGGTGCATGACTCCATGCACCAGGCCTCTAGTAAGAGAAATAAAACTCCATGGGCTATATAGCAGACTACCCGTGTTCTCCCTCTCCTGAGGGCATTAAGTTTGATTTCCATATTTTCTGCACCCAAAGTAACAGGACCAGAGAGTGGCCAACAGGATGGTCTGCCTTTACAGAGGACGATTGCTAAGCCAGAAATCAGCATTGTGGAGCAAGCCGACGCACATGAGCCCACCTGGAAAATGTCTCGTTTTCCCTGGTCAGAAAGGCTCTAACTGATCAGGACTATTCTGGTCTAGGCATAGAGACCACAACTAGATGACACCATCCCTTCAGCACTGCTTGAGTTGTCTATGTAAATTAACACATTTACATACGTATTATTGGGCTCATGTAATAAAGAGATTGTCACCATTAAAGACTACCCTGTTCACAAAGCACAGAAGGATTAGCAGACAAAGAAAGATAACTTCAGGTAGCATAGACCACCCTACTTAATCCTAGATCTCTCTTTTATTCCATTCTTCTTGGATCGCGATTCAGCATTATGAAAGTCCACTAAGGGATCAGAAGTTCTACAGAGAGTAAGTGTCCTGTAAGCCTCACTTAAATAATTAAACAGAACTGACTTAATCACTGCAAAGCTTTTCCTTCTCAAAGATGGCACACATTTTAGTATTCAGACCTGGTATGGAAGTTAACTCTGCTGCCCAAACTGCAGAATGCCTAACATTCATAGTTCTAACATGGCATTACTCTTGGGCATTAGCGACATGGTATAAACTGCTGGCATTTACAGAGTACTTAGCAGTGATACCAGTAAATCAAGATGACATTTCGGCAACACTTAGGTTTTAAACCTCTACCTCACTCACCCTCTGTCCTAACCATTAGTGATGCATAATTGAAATCTTAATTCTCACTGACTTAGGCAAAGTCAAACCACTTTAGGAAACAATAATGCTATCTGACATGCATGACCTTTTTTATTAAAATAACTTGTCACTTTTACAAATGCCCCTTCCATATCTCATTAGCAGCTTCACAGCCTCTGATCTTCAAAAGACATTTATTTCAGGAGATGCCTAGAAAATCTGCTTTACTCTTGGAGGTGTCACTAGAATAATATTTACCTATATGTTATTAGCAAGAGGTAGTCTGACTTCTATAATGAAACATGTCAAAGACTTAATAGCAATTATCAAAGCATCCCCAAAGATCCAACATGTCTACATGAACATCAAATTCAAAAATATTTCCAATTTATTAAGAGCTCTCTGAAAATGCAAACATTCACAAGCGACTGCCTAGTACCTGTATCATAATGTTGACTAGCAATTCTGTAGACAGTTGCCGGAGATAATGGATGACATTTAAGTTACAGAGAAAGAGAAAGACAAACACAAGCAGGAGCTGTATCCTTTGCTGGGGCTTCATTGCCATGTCTTTATTACTCATTGAAACCAGGGTGCGCTCAGAAGGGTGTTGAGGATATAAAGAAAACTAAAATCTCATTCCATAGAGCATCTCTCTGAGTTAACCGAACTTCCCAAAAGGCATGGGGCAATGAGGACCACATGTCAACCCGCAGTAAAGATGAAGAGCAAAATATGCAGTGCGGTGCAATGGGATTTTAGGTTTTCATAATAATCTTTTCTGGTCCTAGTTGGGTAGGTGGGCATTCTTAAGTGGAAATCAAAGAACTAGCCAGAGAGATCATTCTCCTCAGTGCCGGATGGCATAAACTATTGCACTTACAAAGGATGTGGGCTCTGACATCATTTGGTGACTAAGAGATCTCAAGATTTTCAAACGCGTCAGAATACTGGTGAACCCCAAGAAGTCTTGGTGACAGTCCAGTAGTGCAGGGGATAATTTAGGCCAGACATGTGTTATGTTTGTGCACACACATGGATGCCATACCCCACATAAGTATTATTCTGAAAGACTGCAGCTCAATCACTTGATAATAAATTTCATCACCTTGTCAGCATCTAGAAAGCATAATTTAAATTTATGATTTTCCAATGACAAGGTATTAAAATAAAAATTTTTAAAAATACATAAGCTTGTCTTAGAGTTAAGCATTGCCCAGCTCAAATCAGAATTGATGTTTGGTCCTTCTGAGAGAGAGAGAGAGAGAAAAAATATAAAATAAATTTTTATACAATAACACCGGGCAACAGTCACAAGCATAATTGCTCAGAATTTATTCTTGCAAGTGATAAATAATTATACAGTATCTCTTTCATCTTAGTACAGCTCCTAAGGAAAGTGTGGGATTCAGTCCATATTCAAACCCTTGATTCAATGCAATGATTCCCATACCTATAGGATAAGTCAGTTACATTCAGAGGCTTTGTTATGAAGTTTAAAAAATAAAAATGTGTCATTCTTGATTGAGAAGGCAGTGAGTCCATAGCTATTTAACCATGAAGGTAATTGGCCTAATAAATATTGAATTCTTGAATGTATTGACAATATACTCTGCCCTGTACTAGCAAGTCAATCAGTTGAGAACAAGCCTTAATGAATATATATATGTGTATGTGTAGTATGTGTGTGTGCTTACTCACTCACACAAACACATGAATATTTGAGCTTTAGAAACTAAAAACCAAACAAACAACAATAAACAAAAACCCTGAGTGTTACCTTTGTTATTGTTTTTAATTAAGTTGCTCTATAATGTATTCATTTTCTGGGAGACTATGATAAAGCCAAGTTGTATATTTGATACTATACATCAACACAGATGGTTAGAATGAACATTCACTGTTTGATGCTTAAATTTGCATTGTATCATAGTAATAACTGTTAATAGCCTACACTCTATTTACATTTTGCCTGAAAGTATGAAGTTCAATTGAAAACTCTAAAATGATTTAATGTTACAAATTTTAATGCATTTACAGACTCACAATTCAAGAGGAAAAATGGTACATATATTTATAATTTGTTTAATTTGTATTTTAGCCACCATTTATTTGGAGTCCTACAGGCCTCTGGGGCTCTTCACTTTATTGACCTAAATATAATATGAGAAAGCCAACAGAGACCAATTGCAATTGAACAAGAACATTCAAGATCTTATTTGATATGTATCTAACAAAAACACAAACAAACGTAATTCTTACAAGATACATTTTTAAATCAATGCATAGTGGAAATTTAAGTAAAGGGAAGAATTGTTTTTAATGATAATACAGAAAAATGATGAATATTTATAAGTGAAAAGCAGCATTTTAATATTTTAAATTGATACACATGTGTTTGTACTGCTTATCATGCTCATCTAGTATCATATATTCTTCCTCAAAATACATGTGCCATCCAACATATTGGAGAGTTTGTTCAAATAAATTTGTATATGAATACATGTTTTCATCCAAAGGGAGTTAAGATAAAAGAAAAAAAAAATGAATCAACTGCTTAACAGAAAAATATGAGTAATGCAATTTTTTTGTATGCACAGCCTGTGCCGTACATTCTGAATTTAGAAAATATATCTGCATAACCCATTGTTATTCCTATGCCAACTGCCCAAGGATGTCTGAAGTGCAAACATGGCCAAGATTACAGAAGAAAGACTCCCTGCATTCATTAAACTAACTGTTGGAGAAAGGGCTTTGATAAGATATAAGTAATTAGCAAGAAAATCTGTCTTACATGTTAGTTAGCATATTTTTCCTAAATGAGATATATCATATAATCACTACTGAGTTATAGCCATCTTCTTGATAGAGAATCATTCAACTAAAACGAAACCCTTATATATACAGTTCTTATCACCCTGAACTGGTTTTCTCTTTTCAATTTTTAAATCCCTAATAGAAACCGGATTTTCTGATTTTAAGTTAATGTCAACGTTAATGTTAAAATGCATTTAAGAATGGAAGGTTAATATCCCACATCTCTTTTCAGATTGTTCTAAACTGGAGGACGTCAGACCAAAACAGTCAGGTGGGTAGAGGAGAGTGAACATCGCCACTGTGCTTGCCCCTGTCTTATCTGTTCTTCTAAATCCGTAGAAATTGAAATGCATTAACAATGACACTGAAATGATGGAAGGGGACATTTTTTACAACTCTATATAATTTGTATGCTTTGATTTTCAACTCATTCTTCTTGTAAAAAAAATGTTGCTTCCAATGCAGCTAAGTATCCAGGTAGTATACCCTAAACCTTGGCAACTTGTGAATATACTAGAGGCCCAGTGCATGGAAATTTGTGCACTTGGGGGGGGGGGGGGAGAAGGGGTCCCTCAGCCCGACCTGTGCCCTCTTGCAGTCCAGGCCCCTTGGGGGATGTCTAACTGACGGTTTAGGCCCACTCCCTCGAGCTGGCAGTCAGACATACCTCTGGCAGCCCGGGAGCCCTCTGGCAGGCAGGGAGCAGGCCTAAGCCATTAGTCGGACATCCTTAGTGCTGCCGCAGAGGCAGGAGAGGCTCCCACCACCGCCGCCGCTGCACTGGGCAGCCATGAGCCGGCTTCTGGCTGAGCAGCGCTCCCCCCCCCCCCCCCCCCCGTAGAAGTGCACTTGACCACCAGGGGGCAGCTCCTGCATTGAGTGTCTGCCCCCTGGTGGTCAGTGCGTGTCATAGCGACCGATTGTTCCCAGTCATTCTGCCATTAGGGTCAATTTGCATATTTCCCTTTTATTATATAGGATGATAGGTGATGGTTAATTTTAAGTGTCAACTTGGAGGATTGACATGTGGGAAGGCCTCATCCAGTGAGTTGAAAACCTGACTAGGACAAAAAGACTGGCTTCCCAGGGAAGAGGGAATCTCCAGCAAACTGTGGACTATAATTCCCCTACTGGCTGTACTGGTCTCCAGCCTGCCAGACCACACTGCAGACTTAGAGCTTACCAGCCTCCATAATCACATGAGCCAAACCCTAATAAAGGCTCTCTTTCCATATATATCAGACACGCGGCCTATTGGTTCTTAATCTCTGGAGAAACCTGACTAATAAATGTTGTAAAGACCAGTAAGTTGCAAAAATTATTTCCATAAAGGAATTTTTTTATCCATAATTGAGTTGTACTTCAGAAAGCTCTCCTTGCACATGAGAATATCTTAGTTGTGGCGTGATTCACTTATGCAGTTTCTTACCCACATGGAAATAAGAAAGTTCTGTACTTTTTTTTTTTTTTCATATTCAGGTGGAAAAAGGGAAACATAAATTGAGTAGTGGATTCCCTGAGCATTTCCATTCCCTTTAAACATGTATTATAACATTTCTTCAAACCCAGTTTAGTCACCATTTGTTACTTCTTAGACCGTATTATTTTATTTTATCCACTTAACCTCATAGAAAGAATACCTAACAAGTAGTTCAATATTTCCCTATTACTTATAATGGGTTGTTGGCAAGACAGGTTAATGACTTTATTTTTCTGCTTTGATTTTTAAAGTTTCCCTCTCCTTCCACTTAATAACTAAATATAAGCTAAAATGAGGAAATAAATGGATTCAGGTCCAGAAAATTAATTCTTTAATGAGGGGTAGCTGCAGAAGTCAAGTACACTAACATTTCATTATTATAAGCATGACAAGTGCTTTATCTTCTCTTACCTTCTGCAAGACACACTCTCTAAAGAACAAGACAAAATGTTTACAAGAGGTGTACAGGCAATAGCTTAGACTTCTCTAAGATCTATTAAATTTTCTGTTAGAACTTAAAAAATAAAAGATACTGTCTGCTTTAATATCAGTTCCATTTCAATGGTCCCCATGGACCTGCTCCAACTCAGTTGCATAATCTTACCTCTGAGTCAGCTGACCTTTCTCTGGAGAACTGATTATACTGAAAAGTACATTCCTCAATTCAATGGTCAACCTTTTGCCTGCACAAACTGGAAACTCTCAAACCAAAATGCCAATGCAGTAGGCTTATATTTTGACACTGTTTTTGTCTCCAATTATTCACAGAATTCAGATACTATACTTATATGCACAGTCTGTGATCTCCATTGAAAACGTCATGGCCTCTGTCAAAGCCACTAAAAGAGATGCTTGCAAGAATCATGTTAATTTTTTATTTTAACTGATACAGTCATTTCCCCTTGAACACACATAGTTTTAATCTAAAGGAAAAAGAAACACAGCAGGAACCGATCAAGCCTGCTGCGGTCCTTACTTCAAAGTTTCATCTGAAAAAAAGACCTTATTTCTTGACTTGTTCTCCTCTTTCAGAGAAATAGCTTTTTTAGAAGAATTACAGTTTTGCTAATATTGGGAGATATAATGGCACTCACCTCAGGCAGCTCTAGAAGATGCAAAGCATTCTTTGTGCATCCTGTAATGCTTCATAACGTACCTATTCAATTCCCTCTCTTTATTAGGATGTTCTCATTCTGATCTAATAACATTCTCTATAGATGAATGGATAGGTATTCAAGTTTCATTTTCCTCATTTATATGAAAGCACTTTCACTTTTCTTTCTTTTTTTTTTTTACAACAAAAAAGTTTTATGACTTTTAGCCATAATATCAAAAATTTCTAGGAAATGTTCTTTTCTAACTATTATGCTTTATTTTTTTTAAAAAAAAAACCTAGGGGATTTATCTTGTATAAATAGTTTTACTTTATTTTTAGGGCTGTGTAATTATCACAACATTGAGATATAAAAGAAGAGTTCTGCCCTCTATAATGCTTCAAACATTTTGGCCAAGTATCCAACAGAATAGCAGGATTCATAAATATGGTAAAATAGCTCATAATATTTCATGAATAAAAACTGTGAACCTGGGATTATGAACAGATAGGAACCCAGAAAGCAAACTGTGGTCCTGCTATGGTGATAAACTCTGATTCTTACCATTGAATGTGAAGTCTGGGAATCTTCAACTTGAATCATCTATTGCTAACCAGTAACCTTCTCTCTTCTATACACAAGAAAGATATAGGCTACACAAGGACCTATGCCTTCCCCTGCCCTTTTAGTGTATCTTCCCTCTCTCCTGGTGCCTTCCTCCATTTCTTCCCCTCTCCAAATTCACTTCATACCTCAAATCCTAGCCCATCTCTTATTCTCTGGGAATGTTTTATTTAACTTGCTGTTTTTAGCCATCAATGAGAAGCTGTTAGCCTTAAGGTATATGTATAGCTTGAGTATGCGGAGTCATAAAACAATAAGCTCTGATGGTGAAATTAGACTTCATGGTTTCTAGCAGGAATAATGTATTTGGAAGTTAACAACCCTCTCCCCAGATGACACTACAGCACAGAGAAGACTGCTTAGAGATGAAGCCAGAACTTCCTGGATCAATTGTTTAAATGTTAGATTTTTCAAACACACAATATTTATTTTGGTATCTGAAGAACAAAGACTATCTGGCAGCAAATATAAAATTTATAAAATATATTTATCTCTGATTTGAGAGTATTAAGTCCCTCGTTTATTTGGTTAATAATATTAAATTTAGAAATACTGTGTGCTTACCATGTATGAGACACTTTCTAAGCACAATATGTGTTTTCTATCATCTATGTAGAGCATATGACTGCCGTATATCTATCTATGACAGGCCAAACTCTACAGCCCTATGATCTGCACAGCAGGGAAGAGGGCCTGTATCTGGTAGTCAGAGAGTAAATGATGTAGGGCTAAAAGTAGAAAAATACTATGGACTTATGAAAATGTTTGTGGGTTTTAGCAAAGGTGTATATTTTCTGAGTAGGAACAATGTCATGCTCATAGTAATGGGTCAAGAGGGACTTACTCCAAGCTAACACAGTGCTCTGCTGTCTTACAGAGCTTTCTACAACATCCAAAAGTCCCACAGTTCAATTATGTATTTTTTTTTCTTTCAATCACTCAATAATGTTTCAGACACTGGGCTAAGTGGCAGTATTTTCAGTTACTGAGATGCTAAAACTTAGCACCTATTGTCAATCTTCACAGTCTATTAAGACCTTTGCATTTTGCAATTAACCTTCCACTGTGCTATTTGTCACCAGAACCCCTTGAGTTCTTTCATGACCTAAAATCAAAGACATATTAAAAATTCACATTTATCAAATCTGAATAATAAGGTATGTATGTTGTACAGATCGTCCAGAATACAAGTAAATTTTAAAGCCCTCGTTTCACCTTTTTAAAGCCTTGTTAGGACTGTGTCAACTTTTACTATATCGACCTTCATACACAAGAGCTAACCTCTGAAGTGGAAAATGGATATATAACCTGTCTGGATCTCACTACATTTCCCTTGTCCAGGAGGCAGGAGAGAACTGGTAAGAACATTTTACAAACCCTCCCAACACCAGCCAACACTGTAGCTAATAACTGCTTAATACAGATGTGATGGGGGCAATAAGCTTGTCTAAAGGAGATACTTTTACCAGAATACTTCAGGAGTAGCAGCCTAGAAGGTTAAATGCACGGGTTTCCATCCAAACCGACACAACGAGACTGACCTAGAAAGCAGAGAATGTGTCCATCTTGACAGGACGGTAGTATGCAATGAGAACGAGCACACTCCACTGAAGTGCGTAAAGCCAGTATTAAAATATAGTGCAGTTAAAATAACTATAATTAATATATGTAACACACATATAATTAAAATAATTACTTTTATGTTCTTTCTACACTAAACGTTCCCTTGTCAGAGAAACCTTATCTACCTAAAGTAATGCTACATCTACTCGCATCCTGCCCTAAGCACTCTCTAATCCTGCTGCATTTTGTTTATGGTTTTATCACCACTTATGTCCTATCTACATATAGTACTGATTATTTATTTCCCCCAAATAGAATATTATCTTCATCAGAATAAGCACTTTTTCTTTTATACCATATTCGTAGTGCTGAAACAGCTTCTGGCATATAGTAAGTATTTAATGAATATGAATTAAATAAGTGAATAATTTTGATACTTTATAAAACACATGATCACCATTGCTTATTATTCAAACAGTTTTAAACACTTATTATGAAATAACTAATATTGTTAAATAATGGAGAAAAAAACAAATCTAACATGAACTCCTCATCTTTCAAACGAGAAAATGAAGGTCCAAAAAGAAAAAGTTCAGAAAGTAAATTAAGGGCTGATTCTGAGCTAGGAGGAAGGGAGGAGACACACAGGAGGGTAGAAATGGGATTCTCCCATGGAGTTCACAGCCCGGGGGAGAGAGGGAGACGGCCCCAGCACCCTGTCAGGGCCACACCCTCCACAGATGAATGTGCAGCTCCTAGGACTTTGAGGAGGATGGACGACTTGGGTCTACCTGGGACAATTACTGAAATCTTCGCTGCAGATTGAACCCTTGATATTTAATGAGGAGCAGAGATTTGAAAGGCAGATGAAGGCATTCCAGTGACTATGAACAAAGACAAGAAGGACCCAGGTAGTTTCAGTCAATGGCTGTGAGGCGTGGCTACATAGTTTGGACAGGTTCAAGCCTTGGACTAAAGAGAGGGCACAGTCCTCTCATGGCCACGTGCAAGTCCCAGCTTGAAGGGCAGAGCCCTCCCAGCACAATTGTAGCCAACAGCTGTAGTTGTAAGCTTGAACCTATGGTCCGAACACTGGCCCCATGTGCCTAAGTGATATAGGCCGCAAGTAAACAGAGCTTGATCAGGTGCATGTAATTGAGTAGGGTCGAAACTCACGAGAACTTTGTAAACATCTTGACCATGCCCTTACTTTGCCTGGTGGCATCTGGCTATACAATAAAGACACGGCTTGTGTAAGGTGACCAGATCGTCCCACTTTTGGCGGGACAGTCCCGATTTTTAACAATTTGTCCCGCATCCCACGGCATTAGGACGCGGGACAAATTGTTAAAAATCGGGACTGTCCCGCCAAAAGCGGGACGATCTGGTCACCTTAGTGGGCATTGGCTGCTGCTGGGTCCCCATCAGGGAAGCAGCGTCCCACCAAGACCCAGCTTTCATTCTCTTGTCTGTCTTTTCTAATCCTTTCAGCCGCCCCTCTCAAGGTCACTGAACCTGGCTTAGCTGGCGTGGCACATAAGGAGCCCTGGGGCTGAGTATGCCATGGCCGTGCCAGCTCTCCACAAATGGCCAAAGTCTATTATGAATGGAATCTCAGGATGAGCCATAGTGTAGCAGGAGACACGGGTTGTGCTGGTTGACAAGGGCTCAGCCTCGGGAAATCAGGATCCAATTCCATAGCTACAAATGAATGACGAATCTTAAGCATTAAAAAAAAACCCATCAAATAGAAGAAAGTGTTTTTAGATGTGCTCAGATGATCCAAAATAAAGAATGTATATATTTAATCTCTTCAGATACAGAGGAACATGTTTAATTTTTGGAGGACTAAATGCACACTCAAGTTTTAAACATTTAGTTTCTAAATTGTCCTGCTCAGCTCCAAGATGGAACACTGGGCCACTATAAGTTATCATGTCCCTGCCTTCTCTCTTTGTACCCGTGAATAATTGGAGGACCTAAGCCAGAGAAGCCCCCACCTATCCCCCGTATTCCTAGTTCTAACAGCACAAGAGCTCCATTTCCTTTTGCAATTCTCAACTTCTTTTCTTTGCCCTCACTCCTCACAGTGATTATACTGAGCACACATTTGAAAACAAAAGGTTGGGCAAGAATTCCAACAGGTGTAATTAATGTCAAGTGCTCCTGCAAGTGGCATTGCTTTCCCGCTGCCTCCTCCACCTGCTGCCTTTCCTGGCTGCCTTCTTAATGCCGTGTCCATCTGTTGAAAATGTGCATCCAGAATTCATCATTTTACATCCTGAGAGGCACCTGAACCCTCTTCTCCTCTTGTGAAGGAGCCCTCGGAGTGTTACTTTATAGGCACAATTAGTTAAGTGCTGTGATGCCATGGAGATCAAGCACGCCAGTTCCTCAGAGCATTTTCAATATCTCAAGGTTGGTTTCTTCATATTCTGAGAGTTGGCTCGATAAAAGAGAGAAGAATTGCATCCCCATATTTTGCTTCTAAGAAGAAAGTATATGCTAAGAACTAATATTCTCTCTGTGTGTATGCATATATATTACATATATTATATATATATTACATACATACATATTACATATAACTCATATTTATACACATGTATACATAAATATATTACACGTGCATAAATATATATACTGGTATATATATGCATGTACAAACACATATATGTGAAGATTTTATTTCAAGTGATGAAACATTGGCCATGTTAAACTTCTGTGTTCTACACAGACCTCCTCCCATAGGTGGAGGTGAAAAGCCACAATTAAGATTTTCCCAGCACCATTTCTGACCAAGTGTACTTCAAACATCAATGAGGACATGAAAAGCTGAAATAACAGAGAGGACAAGGTAATATAGTAGAGGATACCTTTTAAGTTTCTTAAGAACAGCAATGGTGCTTGCCTCAGAGCTTACTTAATGCATTACTAGCTGGCTTCCCAGTGATCTCAGGTAGGTGCCATAAAGAGAAGAATCAGAGAAACTGATGATATTTATAACATAATTTGTATTTCCTACAGAGCACTTTCCATATCAAAGGAAACTCTCAGAGTTGCAGTGGCTTACAATATACACCTGAACATGTGCACACACAATGTATTTCTATGCGTGAACTTTGAATAGGTAGATATGGCTGTTTTTGAAGGAAATTATGAGGAAGCTACCCCAGTACTTCTCAAAACATATAACAAAAATTTGCCTATTCCAGTTTCGAATAAGAGCAGCTCTGTGTGTTTTTTCCAGATGGACAAATACTGTCGGGCTTACTGCGAGGGAATATAAGTATTGATACTTCTACGTCGAAACTTCTTGAAAGCCAGAGGACTTTTTTTTAATTTATTCTATAGGACTAGAGTGGTTTTTATAATACTTATATAAACCATGCCTTTATTATTTTAATAATTAAAGCATTAAATAATCGTATTTCAGATGAAAGCATGTCATGAGATCTAGAACCATGCCTGGGATTTTCACTGAAGTATTCCTAATACTTTGCACCAATAAATATTTTTAAGTGAAAAATAGCCTTCTGTGGTAGGCATTGATATTAGCATTTTAAAGATGATGATCTCAAGGCTCAAAGTTATGTGACTTGATCAACTATGTTGGGTGCTTTTGCTACACAAACACATGAACCATGGTGTCTTGCTTCTTTTGACATGACCAACTTTTCCTAAGAAAATCCGCCATCTACAAACTCTCTTGCTGGGAAAGCTCAGTCAGTATCAGCTTCAATCCAAGCAACAAACTATTGTGCTCAAAGTGTATCACTGCACTGTGCCCCCTGCTGATGCATTACAAAGATAATCATTGTCCTGGTGAAGAATACAATACACAGGTAGTAAAATCTATGAAAAGGTACTTTGGATGTTTTCTAAGTTGCAGAAAACAAGAAAGCAGCGAAGTGCCCCTGCATTTCCGGTATTCTCCCAGCCAGAATTCCCTGGGTCAGACTAACAAATGGGGCATTAACCAAAGGAAAGATTCCTGAAAATGCCCGCCACTGTTCTAGAAGTTTCAGCCAACCACAGGGTCCAGAATCATCCCCACTGATATTCAAGCTTTTATGGTCCCTGACCAGCAGGTGGCGTCAAACAACAGCCCAGATCAGGATGGGGTAGTTTTAGTAGTCAGCCCTACCTTGAGAATTACAAGCCAACTAACTTCTCAGGTTTGCCTATACTTAATGTATTAATTTCTCAATAAGGTGCGCTAACATATTGAGCATTTTAGCGTTTAAGAATATTAATTAGACTGCACTTTATTGTACATCAATAATACAAGACAAAATTTGAGAATAGTTCAATAAGAGATGCCAAAACAAATCATTATGTGAATTCAAAGAAGAAAAAGCTCACATCTGATTGGAGAAAAGAGAAAACGAATCATGGACATGGTGGCATTTCAAATCTGCCTTCAAAAGCTAGACAGTATTCTGATAGATGGAAATGAGGAGGTAATTCCAAGTACAGGCAACAAAATGAACAAAAGCACCTAGGTGCTTACTGTGAGGAAGTTTGGAAATAAAGCAGTAGTTCAGTTTTATTAGATCACAGGACATGAGTAAGGGAGTGCAGCATAGGGGGATTTAAAGGAATGGATGCCGATTGCAGAGTCTTGAATAATCTGATAAAATCTATGAGCAAAATGTGGGCAGCACTGAGAGACAACAGACATTTCTGGACCTGGAGTAAGGGGCCTTAACAGGATAGGATACATGTGATCATCCCCAAAGCAAACTTCCAGTTCTATCTATCAAAACTAATCCCCAATGTTGCCAGAACATTTCTAACCTTGCCTTTCACTGTAAACTGTAAGTCTCCTATTACTGACAAGCTTATTATCTCTCCTTCTTGATAACCAAATCCAAGTTATCAGAGAGCAGCTCCCCACCCCCCCCCACCCCCCCCCCCCCCCCCCCCCGCCCAAGCATCTCTCTGGCCATTTTAGCACGCTTCTGGATTCAATAACTACAGAGGTCGCCAGGATAGGACTGAGGAGGATGTCACTTCCGGGATTTCCAGTGGCATGAGGTGGGCATATAACTCACATGTGCTCGCAAGACATTGTAAGTACTGAGGGAAGTGAAAGCTAAATACACAGATATTCTGCATAAAAGGAAAACAGGCATAGAAAACAGGGACTCAGTAACAACAAACAATAAAGCCCAAGGGAAAATGGTTACCTGGTCAATACATTTAAGCACAGACAGACTCAAATTTAGATGAGAAGATGGGAGATGAGTGTTCGGTACAAGGTGAGAACATGAGCCAAGGGATCAGACAGGAGCCCAAGTAAGAGGACTAGGAAACGAGGTTAGCTGGAGTCTGTGAGGTAAGCAATGGACGCTGGGCTCACTGAGTTTGCAATGTGGGTTGGCCTGGTGCCAGCAACAGGAGTGGAGCTGAGCCTCCAGATGGGGCAAGGAAAACTAGATGGAGCCTGGATGAATGTGGGTTGGGGAAAGTGCTGGGCAGCACTCCAAAATCCACTTGACATTTTCGCTTAAGAATTAGTTTTCAAACCTCTAATCATTTTTGGAACTTTTATATACGCCCTTTCTACATCCCCATGTCCTTTCTGTAATGGAATGAGGGAACTGAGATCTGACATAGAGATGAGAGGGGAATTATGTAGTTAAGGCAGAGACCCTTTTAAACAGCTTTTCTACATCTGAGCTGGCATGACTAGGATTTACATTAAAAGCATCAGAGGCCATTCATACAGCCTTATAAAGCAATCCAATGTTGCTGACACAGAAAGTGGATACTAATTAAATCTAAGGAAAGTAGAGAAGGTTCAAGAAAAGGCAACGGGAGGATCAAGGGATGAATAAGCACTTGTATACGAACCGTGAAATGCTGACTTACTAAATTCTAGGTTACTAGAACAAAGGAGGTAAAACTTGAAGGCAGAGATGGTTTTCAAATAAATAAATAAATAATTGATGTAGTTAATTTCTATTTTACACCGCAATGCATTCTCGGAAATCATGCCATAAAACAGCTTGTATTTTCCCCGAGGAGTAATTTTATAATTGCATATTTTGTTCCTGAACAAAGATTACTTTTCAAATAAATCAGATATGATCAACAATATGTTATAACAGCAAAGGTATAACAATATTAGGCCTGGATAATAATTTAAATATCATCAATATACTCCTAGTCCTTATAAAATGGGCATCAATGTACAGTACAAAGAACCCAAATGCACCATAAAACTGCACACGTCACACATATTACAACTTAGCTGCCTCGCAAATTTACCTATCTAAAAGTAAATATATGAGTTATAATAGATAAAACTTAAATATTTAATCAACAATATTGAGTGCCTTCTTATAATTCAGTTAGACTATTTTGGAAGGCTAGTATTGGAATTTGAAATGGGTATGATACAAGTTTCCTTGAATATCTGCTTTCTTTTTTTTTAATTTTCTATTCGTATCTATCTATCTCTCTGTCTGCAATGTTTGCTATGCTGCAGGTCCTCTTCTACTAGTAGATATTTTATAGGTAGTAATTTATTTCATCCTAATTACAACACTGATACCGGTGCAATTATTACACTCATTTTGTAGCTCAGAGAGGCAAGGCCACTTGCCCAAAGTCACACAGTGATAAGGGATAGAGCCAGGTTTTTAAACCAGGACCCAAACTACTACAATGCACCACCTCTCTGGATAAGTGCCTTTTCTCTCAAAACTTCCGTGTAACAAGCAGAGGCATTCCAAGGACATCTGGGCCATGTTCAAAGCTGAGTTTTCTCATTTCAGAAAGTCACTTCAACTTTCCTTGGGAGGATTTGAAGAGTTTTACTTTGACTCTCTAGTTCACCTCTTCCCCTTTAATTTCCCCAGTCCAAAAACATTAAATATTTCATAAAAGGTAAAAGGAGGTCACAAAAAAGGCAACTTAAAAAGTGTGTCTAGTAAGCAGCCCTGATGAGAATGGTGCTAGGGTAAGCATGTGAGATTTGTGGGCTTGCCAACAGCATTCAAATCATTCTTTTTCCTCCCTGCACCATGTCCTCTCCCTTGTACAAACAATCTCTTCCTGAATGAAGCAACGTCTTCACCCACCACTGTAAGCTTAAACCACCAAGCTTATGGTAACAATAAGCCAATGTGCGTACATTATCCTCACTGGGTACATCTGAAAGGGATATAAGAAAATGTGGCCTCACTGAGATTTGACCAACTTGCTAAGCCTTCTTTACCTCTACAAGATTTGGGGCCCAGCGGCTGTTTTACATTTTTATTTTTCTATTCAATCTGACTGTATACAATCACAAAGCCTTATTATATCTAACTAGAGGACTGGTGCACGAAATTCATGCACAGGGGGTGGGTCCCTCAGCCCGACCTGCACCCTCTCCTATCTGGGAGCCCTCAGGGGAGCCCTCTCCAATCCAGGAGCCCTGACGGCTTAGGCCCCCTCCCCGTGGTTCTCTGCTCTCCACGGAACCTGGCCACTCCACGCCCGCTGCCTAGAGGCTCTCCATAGCCGGGACAGGATGCTTGCCTCGTTGCCGTCCAGAGGCCCTTCAGCAGCTGGGGCGGGATGCTTGCCTTGTTGCCATGGTGACGAAGCAAGCATTCCGCGAGGCCGCTCACACTGTCCGCTCTCAGTGGCCACCCCCCCAGGACTGGTGGACTCCAGCGGGGCTTAGGGGACTGGGCACTGCCATCTTGTGGCTATGGGTGCTGCCATCTTTGTGATGGAGTGATGGTTAATTTGCATATTACCCTTAGATAAGATATGCATGTATGTGCATGTGATACATATGTGAGTATACACACATAATGTATATATGTAACTTAGTAAAACATAAAGACACCATTATTGGACTAGCGTTACTCCAAAACTGTTGGTGATGAGAGATTCAGTTACTTTAATGATAATTAATCAGAGTTTAAGATAATAATTTTATAACATAGTGGAAGTGTGCCAGTGGAAGCTTTATTGAAATTACTATTTTAATGAGACAGGAAAAAAATAATAGAAAAATAAACTATTTAAAAACAAACAGGCTGAAACCGGTTTGGCTCAGTGGATAGAGCGTCGGCCTGCAGACTGAAAGGTATCAGGTTCGATTCCGGTCAAGGGCATGTACCTTGGTTGCGGGCACATCCCCAGTAGGGGGTGTGCAGGAGGCAGCTGGTCGATGTTTCTCTCTCATCGATGTTTCTAGCTCTCTATCCCTCTCCCTTCCTCTCTGTAAAAAATCAATAAAATATATTTAAAAAAAAACAGTTTAGATGTTCATATAAACTTTATCGCTTTTTATACTGTAAATTAATGAAAACGAAAAGAAAATTGTTTTGATCTGCAATATGACCATTTTATAATTACTCTTGTGCTAGCTTTGGCAGCACGAATCCTAAAATATAATTAATCTTAAGACAACTAGAAAAGAAGCATCTTATTTGGTGTATCTGAATGAAAACCTCTAACAGTATCAAAACAACTAAACACTTAGCATTTATTTTCAAATCTTATTTACTCTGAAAGAATATGTGGTTTTCACTTGGTCATTTGGGAGCATATGTTTGTGTACTGGTTTATTTTTTATGAAATCCCACGACTCATCACTGTGGTCTAGAATTATGGTCTGAAGGAAAGCATCCGACGGAGGGGATTGATGAATTTGGGGAGAGTAACATTTGACATTCATCATTCTAATGTCAGATACTTTCTCATTTCCTTATCTCTCCTTACAGAGGTGTTTAGAAGCAATGACTTTTTTCCAAGCCCTTTATAACCTTATTTATGATTTCAGTTTCTACTCTCTCTAGGACTTACAAGTGCTCTAAGTCAATAATAGTTTGTACATAATATTGGGGAGTACATATTTTCCCATTTTTTCATTTTTTCAATCCCACCCCTCTATTGCTGACTAATACTGCACTTTCCTTTTGATCACATATAGGGTGGGGCAAAAGTAGGTTTACAGTTGTGAGTATGTGAACAGATTTTATTCTTGTATTATTAGTTCTTGTATCATTTTCCATATTAACAGCTGTAAACCTACTTTTGACTTAATCTGTATATACTGAAACGGAGTCCCTGGTTTAAAGTAAAGGTTTAAAAACCAGTTTCTTCTTGAACAAATCTTCTTGTAGAAATTTTATTTCAGGATTATTCAAACAGCATTTTCTAAGGTCCACCCTCTCATGTGTGTATGTGTATGTGTATGTGCATGTGTATGCATGCAGAGAATGGAAGAGAACAGGACAGGATGGGATACCATGAAATAAGGATAGACAAGAGGATGGTATGCAATCACACTCACTTTGCCAGATAATTGGGTTGGTGTAAAGCTAAAGCTTGTGAAGTATTGTCAACCTTTAACTACAGTAGTTCAACACTAACACTTATCAACATTAGCACTATACTTTGAGAAGTTGCAGAAAGGGGAAAAGCTTTATTTCCAGATGTTAAAAATGCATCCTTATCTATTATCCAACAGAGAGAAAATAGATTCCCACAAATGGCAAGTTAGCAGTGGCCATTTTGGTGCACACCATCATCTCTGCAATATAATCTCAGACATAAAATAAAAAGGGTTTTACAAGGCACTGACTATTATGAATATTCTGGCAAGTAAATATAGCCCGAGTGCTGACATAATAAGAATTCTATTAAAGATTTGCATTTTCTTATGCCTACAAACATAAAATGTTCAGAAAGAGGAGTAGACTAGAATAGAAACTGCATTATGCTGAAAAATAACAAATAATAATATGCTGGCAATTGTGCTATAATTGTTCACATTTCTTCTAAAGTGTTTTTCTAGTCCATGAGCACGTGAGCTTTAAACAAGTTGGATTACATCCGCAGAAGTATTTAATGAATCAAGAATAATATTAGTGTACGACCAGAAAGGCTTTATGTACAGTTTTAAGACTTATTTCAGTGTTGTTGTTGTAGAAAATGGGACACAGGAGGGAACTCACTGCATTTATGAAACTGTTTGTTTTTTTTTCCCTTCTGCTTTGCCTCTTTTACTAGACTGTCACTTCCAGATTTAGAGTCACCAGTGTTCATTTCTGATCACCCTAGTGCAGTGGTCAGCAAACTCATTAGTCAACAGAGCCAAATATCAACAGTACAACGATTGAAATTTCTTTTGAGAGCCAAATTTTTTAAACTTAAACTTCTTCTAATGCCACTTCTTCAGAATAGACTCGCCCAGGCCATGGTATTTTGTGGAAGAGCCACACTCAAGGGGCCAAAGAGCCGCATGTGGCTCGCGAGCCGCAGTTTACCGACCACGGCCCTAGTGCAACAGCCATAATTGCAGGCTGCAGACCTGTATGTGGGGGAATGACACTCTCATCTCCTGCTTTGCATCTGCCATTGCATGTGCCTCTGATACCTCCAGTGTAGGGTTGGGAAAAGATCATCAAGCCAGAAATGCCACTCACAACTATTTTTAATTTTTTTTTATTATGAATAAGAGTTGAAGGTATTCTTTCTACCTTGAGTCCAAAAAAAAAAAAAAAAAAACCACCTTGACATTATTGCCTGGTTTGGTAAATCCTGAAAGGAAAAAAAAAAACACCCACAGGGGCTACAGGAAGCCCATGTTCCCCCAACTTATCAGAGGGGTCCATTATTAGGGCTCTCATTCATCTAGAATGAGAGTCTAAGAAACGTTTGTATAGTAAGGGGGTCTAGAGCACGGTGTGGGCCTCTCACCGTATCAGAGTTTTCATCTTGAAAGGCTGGGTCATGATCCAACCTATTGAAAACATGTGGCAAACGCCTGTGGCCCAGGCATAGGAGCAGGGGAGAGCACATTAGGGGCAATGGTAGAATGGTAGAAAGGGAGAAGAGCTATTACAAGGAAGACCAGGGGGTTGAAAGTACATGAAGCCTCATTTCAAGAATCGTCAGGGAGGTACATACCTGAGGCAGGGCCTCCATCTCTGCTCACCAGATCCAGCCAAGCACTCCGGAGGAGAAGCTCTCTGGATAGAAAGTCAGAACTTCCTAGTGAAGTCTACCTATGATACACACCCTGCTGAATGCGTCAGGGAGAAAGAATAAAGAAAATCAGGGGCGGGGAGGAGAGTGGTCCCTCCACAAGGTGAATGGCAACAGCAAAGGCTGTTGAGCACATGTGCAGTGGTGGGGATGTGGATGGGACCAACATGTGAGATGGATGCCATTAGATTTCAATTAGGGATAACAAATGCTGGCCATAAGACAACTGCAACTCATCAGTATCTTTAACGTGGTGTGCTGCCTCGTGTTGACCTGCAAATATTTTCTTAAAAAGTAAATCAGATGCCAACATTAAAATAAAGAATTTTTATGTAATATTTACAGTTTATTGTAAAAATCATATACTCTTGCATTACAGCAAACCCACATGACACTAATCAGCTGGGGCTCATAGTGTTTATCTCTTTAGAAAGGTACATGTTCTCAGTTCCTACATTTCCATAACTCCTGACTATAAATGATGTTTTATTCATGTCTATAATATAAAAAGGAAATGAGAAAAAATAGATCAAGAGAAATATGTGCTATAAACTAAATATCTGTGTGTCCCCGCCTCCCCATCCCCCCACATACACACACACATACACACACACACACACACACACACACACACACACACACACACACACACATTACGTTGAAATCCTAATCTTCAATGTGATAGTATTAGGAGGTGGGGCCTTTGGAAAGTAATTAGCTCATGTGGGTGGAGCCCTCATGAGTGAGATTAGTACCCTTATAAAGGAGGCCTCAGAGAGCTTCCTGGCCCCTTCCACCAAGAGAGGACACAGCAAGAAAACAGCCATCTGTGAACCAGAAAGTAACACTAAATTAGCCAGCACCTTGACCTTGGACTTCCCAGCCTCCAGAACTGTGAGAAATAAATTCTGTTGTTTATAAGCCACCCAGTTTATGATATTGATTATAGCAGCCTGAAGTAAAGCAATATGTCTTTTGAGGGGAGGGGGTTTCATTTCCCTAGCCACTCTAATCATTTAGGACCTGAGTTACACAACATGTTAGCAAGTGTTTTTATCATTCAAGTAACATATTTCTGCCCTATGCATGATGTTCACAGGTTTAAGAAACACAAAACCCAATTTGAGCTGGAGAATATTTTCCTTCATTTAAAAAGGAATACAAATATATCCATTCAGCAATAGCAATAGAAACGGAAGGGATATCATGTTCAAGGATGTATAAAGAATTGTTTTTACGACAACCACTTTCTCAAAATAAGCCCTGTTAAGTGAGTACAGTGGTTGCCAATATTAGATCTATGTTTCTCATTTGTCTTCCTTCCTCCCCGAACCCACTCACCTAAAGGGCTCCTGACAGTGCAGGCCTGCCACATGCAGGAAGACACAGGCCTTTGGCTCAGTGCCTTCTGACTCCACTGTGTGCTACAGGGCAACCAACTCTATGAGGTCTCAGTAATTTAAAGGAGGCATTTATAGAGACAGGTTCACTCCTGAGGCCACAGCAAACTCAGGGCCTTACCACATCAATGTATTAAATGGCCCCAAAGGGAGACTGCCATTCGCTATCTAATTCTACTGTCATATAGACTTGGCAAAACATGGCTCATTTTCTAGACCCATTGACCTACTGTATATATAAACTCCCTCTCATAAACCTTTTCTTTCCTATATCATGTCCTCCTCCCAATCCCTAGCCACTAAATACACACATTGACAAACTGAGTAAACCTTTCAACTACCTAAGAGTAAAAGCTTCACTGGAGTTGGTCTCAAGGAAAAATCCCTCATTAATATAAACTTCATATTGAAGATCAATGGGCAATAATTGCTAAGGAAATTACTGGACATCTGGAATTTCTTTTCTCCTTTGTAAAGATTGCTTCTACTTTATGAAGAAGCAGCATTCATTCACTCCACAAATATTTATTAAAATGCTAAATGCATGACCAGCACTCTTGTAAAACTTGGAGAATGAAGTAAACGATTCAGCCAACCCCTGCTTTCCTGAAGTTTATACTTAAGACAATTACACAGATGAAGAAATACATAGTGTCAGTGAAAGTGAAATAGAGTAGGCAGTACAGATGCTACTGAGATAAAGTGGTTTGGGAAGTCTTTTACAGGAGAAGACATTTGAGTAGAGAATAGAATCAAGGTAAACATCTAGGTTAAGAATATTCTAGTTGAAACGAATAATAATTAGAAAGTTCCTATAGCAAGAATGGCCAAGACCACCTGGCTGGAAAGGAGTGAGTGCCAGAAGCAAAGTCTTCTAAGATTTTGTAGCCACAGAGCAAAGTTATGTGTCATTACAGGCCACCAAGAGATTCTCATCGAATGCATGGCATGATCCAACTATGTTTCTGGAAAGTCACTCTTTCTATATTGTAGAATACAGACAGTGAAAAGAGAGCGTGAAAAGAATGGTTACTGCAGAAGTCTAGGAGCGAGACGAGGATGGCTAGGACCAAGATTAGTGCTGTGCATATGGAAAGCAGCAGTACAATCAGGAAAATATTCCCAGGATAGATCCCAATATGATATGTTAATCGACAGATGAATGGAGTTTAGAGTTATCATCAAATAAATTTGTACAACGTAATATATTCATCGATATTCTAGGAGCTTGTGGGCAAAGTCAGTCAAGTAAAGATTCACAAGCCATGGTAAAAATGCAAATTTAATCTAATTTCAATGGGGCCAATATTTAAATCTGGCATGACTTGCACCAGCTGCCCTGAAGAGAAAGATAACTGGAAAGCAAAGGAAGCTACTGTGAAACAACTTTATATCTGATTTGAAGAACTTTAAATCTAAAGTTCAGGGAGACTCACCTGGGCAATAATGGCCAGGGAGTGACAGATGGCTCCAGGTGGAGACAGGTGACCAGAGGGGCTACTGCTGTTCCTGGGTCGCGTTTTGCCTCACTGGAGGTGCCACAGCTTTCATAGGGATGAGGACAATAGATGGGACAGCATAAGGTTCTAGATTTAATAATCCGATTTCCTCTTCTCATGACTTCTAATGAGTTGCAAAGTATCTGTATCCTACAAAAACTCTTTCAACTTCCCAGGTCACAGGAACAGCATTGCTGGAGCCTATATCCCTACACTGCCCAGTTTCCAAGCTACTGCAAAACTGGATCCTAAATCCTCTCTTCTTTCAGCCTTTTCAGGGTCACAAGTTTAAAAAGACAATAGTTATGATTAAAGGAAGACATACTAGGAGCAAATATCCCTTCCACTCCTAAAAACATTACCAGTATCATGATACATTATATTGAGCAAATATTACCTATATATTTTCCTTCTATAAAACATAGTTATCCAACCTAACCATAACATCATCATGCCCACATTGATATTTTAAATGACTAGAACAGTGGTCGGAAAACTCATTAGTCAACAGAGTGGCAAACCACGGCTCGCGAGCCGCAGGTGGCTCATGAGCCGCAGGTCGCAGACCACTGGACTAGAATGTCAGTAAGAAGAAACAATCATGTAATAAAAACACGAAAGATGAACGTAAAAAAATTAATTTTTTAAATTGCCTTTTAACCTCTTAACTTCTCAATTATATTAAGAAATGAGTTGTCTTTTTCAGTAGTATATTAACTTAAACAATTGTAGAGATACAATTCTTCTAAAAATAAATTATATCATAAAGTAGATACTTCCATTGTATAACTTCAGTCCATACTACATGAACACACTTGTAAGCATCTAAACTAAAAACAAAAATACATCAGGAAAATAAGAACTAATGTTAGACTTGAGATCCTTGATAATAATTATATGTATGTATGTATGGCCAGATTATTATGACCACCTGACGTGTGTAGGCAAATTAGCCGTACACTGCATCGTATGGGATATGGAAGTGAAGGCCTGTTTGAACACCTTTGCTGTCTGCAGTTACCAAGATAAAACGTCTCCAATTCGCACAGGAACACAAGGATTGGACAGTTGAGCATTGGAAAAAAGTCATGTGGTCTGATGAATCACGATTCCAGTTGCATCATGCAGATGGCAGAGTGAGAATTTCATGGAAACAGCATGAAAGCATGCACCCCACATGCATGAGTACAACCCTTCAAGCTGGTGGGGGCAGTGTTATGGTTTGGGGCATGTTTTCCTGGCATGATTTGGGCCCTTTAATTTGTGTGGAACAACGTCTGAATAGCACAACATACCTAAGTATCGTTGCTGATCAAGTTCATCCTGTCATGTTGATGGCATATCCCAATGGAGATGGCTCCTTCCAACAAGACAATGTGCCATGCCATGGTGCTCATATTGTGCAGGAGTGGTTTCAAGAACATGAGGGAGACTTTACCTTGCTTAGGTGGCCCCTACAATCCAATTGAGCATTTGTGGGACGAAGTTAAAAGAGCCATCAATCAGGCAGCTGGTTCCACAACCATCAAATCTCACAGAACTGGACAGTGCTATTCATCAGGCATGGTGTCAGATTCCTCTCATCACCTTTCAACATCTTGTGGAGTCAATGCCAAGAAGAATCTTCGCAGTATTGAAGGCAAAAGGTGGCTCAACGAAGTACTGATGGGGTGGTCATAATAATCTGGCCACTCAGTGTGTGTGTGTGTGTGTGTGTGTGTGTGTGTGTGTGTGTGTGTGTAATCACCACTTACAATTAAAGAATTTTTCAAAAACTAATTAATTTGATCTAGTTATGTTGAACATAACATTAACTAAAAATACCTTGTTTGTGGAAAAACATAAATATATACCATGTTATTGCATTCATTTATTAAATGTATTTTTCTTGAGTTCTCATGATGTAACCAGCACTGTAATAGATACTGATGATACAAAAAGCCTCACACATGCCCCAAAGAAGTTCTACTGTGACATGTTTTGGAAATATAAAGGAAGTGATGATTCACTTACTGGTATCTATGTTTAAATTGAGTACTGATAGAGTGTTTAAAATTACATTATTTTTCTTTTTAAAAAATATATTTTAATTTATTTCAGAGAGGAAGGGAGGGAGAGATAGAAACATAAATGATGAAAGAGAATCATTGATCGGCTGCCTCCTGCACGCCCCCTACTTGGGATCAAGCCTGCAATCTGGGCATGTACCCTTAACCCAAATAGAACCCGGGACCATTCAGTCTGACAATCTATCCACTGAGCCAAACCAGCTAGGGTTACATTATTTTTCTATAGGGTAATATTTCATGGAATGCTATGCTTCCATAGCCAATATTAATCCCAAGTTGTATATGTTAAAAAAAATAATTGATTTTAAACAGAGATTTGTCAAGAGAATCATAGCAGTCTTTAGCTAAATTTGTTTTTATTCTTTCAGCATTGACCTACAGAGGGTAGCATTATCTCTTGAGTAAAACACTGACAAATGGCATATCAGATATGAAGTGCTGTGTTTTCTTTCTCCTTATTCAACTTATGACTTGCTTTGAAGTGTTAGGAACATGTCTACTCCCAGAAGTTCTGAGAATCAGATGGTTCTACACTGGAATGAAGAGGGAATAAGTAAGTGGATATTCCCAGGCTAAAACTCGCCAATCTTCCAGACAGATGTTGGTACTTGTGAAATAAGGACCAAATAACTGTTTTTCCTTCCTTCCTTCCTTCCAAGTCAAGCATCCAAGTAAATTTAAAGAAATACATACACCATTTTATATTTAATTACAATCAATTTTATAAATAAAATAATACCATTAAATATAAATGTTTAACCCCACGGTGATTTTGAGGGAATCATTATGACTACATATTTGGTTTTTGGAAGCTTTCATTGGTGCTCTTTACCTAGTCATTTCAGTAATGAAGAACGTGGAGAATGAATAGTGCTCCTGCAAAACGCCCTACACATCTGTGTCCTGAGCAGTGAACATGAATGTTTAAGTAGATTACATATCTATGAGCAGTTTAATATAATAGTCAAATAAGTTCATCATGATATCCATGATCATTAGTCGGTGCCATGACAATTAGCCACAAATAATAAATAAATTCATTAGTTAACATAATCAGCTCCACATTTACATAGTCAACAGGAGGTTTGGGTTTTCTTTTTTCCCAGTTCCTCAGTGTCTCCTTGAGAGTCAGCTATATGCAATTCTACCCTATAACCACAAATGTGTCATATAATAAATGTTTGATTTAAAATGCTGAGTGGTATGTTTAATCAGCTCTATCTATATATGTCCTCCTCTCTTCCCCTCCCCTCTCCTCCCCTCCCCTCTTCCTCTCTCCTCTCTCTCTCTCTCTCTCTCTCTCTCTCTCTCTCTCTCTCTCCTTCCCCTCCTCTTCTCCCTATTTTCTGCACCTCTTCCCCTAAGTACATCTCCACAGATCACAGATCACAGGTCCTGAATGGGGCTTCCCCAAATCACTGTTTTCTTCTCTGCTTCCAGCCTCTTTTACTGGAAATGTTCGTAACACATCTGCTCCCCATTCCCTCCAGAAAGGTCAGCTCTTGTGTACCAAAGGGCTCAAATGCTGTGATGGAATGTATGGAATTTCAAAAAGGACAAGGCAGTGTGATACCCCACAAAGAAGACAAGCCAGAGAGATGGCCCAAAGACCCTGCACTCAACAGCTGTGATGTCCTGGGGCTGAGGCAGCTGTGGGGGATAAGGAAGAGGAATGAGCAGGAGTGGATACAGAGCTCTTAAAGCCTTAGCGACCCATGTCCCTGGATCTCAGGCTATGGCTAAGAAAAAGTGTACAATGTCAGACATATGCTCTGAAGTCCTTAATCATGTCTTGAATTAAAGCTTTCTGCACCACATGACTTAAGTAATATTCTGGTGGTGTTCAAAGGGGAGAGGGGAGGAAATTAATATGAAAGAGTATTTGAGAGGAATGAACATAAGTTAATTTTCACAAACACAGTATGTGAAAAGCTATTATCTCTTTCCCCAATGCCAAAATCCATAACTTGAATTTTCATGGAAAAACAGAGACACACATGCTCAGTTCAGTTTAAGCTAGATGTGCTCATTGTTAGATCAACAAAAAGTACAAGAGTTGTGTAAACCTTGATATACATTAGCTATAACATGCTTTCTTGGTCAAAGTTCTGACAAAGCAGACAAAGAGCTAGAATAACTGAATTATGCAGCTATACCACTTTTTCACATCAACTGGGGCACGACCCCTAATGGCACTGTGGTCCAGATGAAGGTGACACCCGTGCCTGATAGTCCATCCTGTTGGTTAGTGTAGGAAGACAAGATTGGAAGGACCATATATATGACAGATTAGTAAAGACTCCAGCGGGAAAGGTCTTCTTTCCTAGGTATAATAACAACTAAAACCCCCAAGGAAAGCACCTGAATTAAAGGTTCTCAATACAGAGGGACCACCCATTGATGCAATGCCTGTCACTTTGATACCCAGAGCACAGGTCCAGGGGGCCTTTACTTTTACACTTTACCAAACACCAAGGAAGAGGGGGGATCAATATAGAGATTTTGGGGAATCTAAATACTTTGCCTTGTAGAATGTATAGGTTTTACTCTATCAGAGTCAGCTTGCTCTTTAAAGCTAGCCGTTCAGCAGGTTGCCCCCAATTCCAATTGTTTTCCCTTTGTACAATACAACCAATGACACAATCATCAGACATAATGTAACATGATTAATTTTTAAGGCAAATCCTCTGAAAATAATGAAAAGCCTTCAAGTTCCTTAAGGGAAACATAAAATTTCCATGGTGATAATTTTATTAACGCAGTGAGAGTTTTGAAACTCCATGTAAATTAGATTTAAAAATTAAAGTGTAAATTTCATTTAAGGCACATCCACCTTAACGCGCATATCAGAGCAATGTATTTCAAAGAAACATATTTTAATAATATTTTAGGAAATCAACATTAACGGGGAAAATATAGTAAATAAATACAATTTCAGGGAAATTAATGATGTGTGTCACTGAAATTATAGGTGTTCATTCTTAAAATAATTACTTAAACGTAAGGTGTGTGTGTGTGTTTTAATTCCAAGAGATTTACTTTTCTCCACTCACTAACTGAATTCCCCATTAACCTCACAGAGCACAGCTTCCTTGTTGTGCAGCTGATTACCCTCCCTTTTATTATGCAAATAAGACTATACAGGTGGTTACAGATTTTGAAATAACTGTTACTAATTATACATTATTCTCCAAAGCCATAATAAAAATTGAATGAACCTGATACTGACATAAGGAAAATATGCAATTTAAGGGAATGATATGGTATCAGAAACAGACGTTACCACAAATTACAGTCTAATAATCTAAGGGTGAAATCGTGCTGAAGGCTTAGTCATCCACAGTGGATTTCTTTTTTACTTACCCAACAGGCATCAGGGCTAAACATTCTAAATATAGTTCATCTCACTTCAATTCTACATGATTAATTTGACCAAATTGATTAATTCGCTCAGAATTCAATTGGTGAATAGAAATACTCCACTTACCAGGATAATTCATGGCAACGCAAATTACAGTACAAAGGTTTACTTGCTGAAACACAAGGAGGGGAAAAAGAAGGGAGTGAGTCTAACACAATGAAACAGGATGAAGCAAGCAGTGGCGGCAGGTGCCCGGCTGGCAACCTGACCGCAGAGCCACAAGACTTGGAGAAAGTGGCAGAGACTAACAGGTGCATATTCACAGTCACACAATCACTGGGGAAGCAGCTCAGACCCAACAATGAGGGACAAAGAGGGCTACTGAGTCTGGACTTCACCTTTTCAATGGACCTCAGATTTAGACTTAGATGTTGTCTATTTAGATACACTGAAATGTTTGAATGAAAAAGGTGCTCATTCAATTAAAATTCTCAATATATTAGACATTTTGGATGATATTAGACATTAGACATTTCTTTATTTTCTAATGAACCAGGAGCCTCAACAATGAGAGTAGTTGGACCAGTTTTGATCTCAGAGATGCATACCCTGGTAAGCTGAGAAACAAACAAAAAAACAAAAATGCAGATATTGGAGATAAAGTTCTAGACTGTGTTAGCTTTGGGATATTGTCATAAATACCAACATTAGTAAGTTTAATAGTACAAACCATAAGAGCAGGGGATTTTAGCATAGTAACTGCTTTGGCACATATAAGCAGTTATACTGACCCAGGACAAAATAAGGGAAGAAGAAAAAAAGAAACATATACTCAATCTGAGTGCTTTATCATTTTAAGCATTAACAAATTGTTAACTTATGAACCACCTCTATTTACCCTTCCTTAATAACTTTGCACAAACATCTAAATAAATCTTGAGTTTTCCATGTACAAAATGTATGTGTCAGTGTGTGTGTGTGTGTGTGTGTGTGTGTGTGTGTGTGTGTGTGTTTCGTGGGCGATTTGACAGTTCCTACAGCACAACTGCTTACTCTTATTCCTTAGACTAGAGGCCTGATGCACGACATTTGTGCACTTGGGGGGTTAGTCCCTCAGGCCAGCCTGTACCCTCTCAGGGAGCAGGCCTAAGCTGGCAGGTGGACATCCCTCGAGGGGTCCTTAGCACTGCCACGGAGGCAGGAGCGGCTCCCACCACTACTGCTGATGCTGTGCTCACCAAGGTGAAAGAAATATAAACATAAACCCAACAAAATATGACCTTACGTTAGGGACTTTGGTGATACCAAGGTTTAGTAAATAATCCTGAGAAACTGCAATCTACTGCACTCTATCTGCATAGCAGCAAATCCAACTTATTGCTTCATAGCTTCACTTCATCCCAGAGTAAGTTATCTTATTAAACAAGAGACTAATTTATCAAGGTTTATGTTTTCCCTTGTCAAAGTGTTTGCAACTGAGACTGGACAGAAGTAAAACAGGCTTATGTTTCTTATTAGACATGAATAAGAGGAGGACATGGGATGTGGCTTCAATGAAGGGGGTGATGTTAGCCCCAAGGAGGGCTGGTCTGTAAGGCTTCTTGACCCTGAAGACATGATTCTAGGTAACTTCCTCAACTAGCTGAGGAATAAGAAACCAAAACATAAAGCTACCTGGTGGGGTTGGGGGCGTGTGAATGGGACAGAGCTGGGACTTAAGGAGAAAGTTGACTTGAAGGTTATCCTTTGGGATAGAGGGTCAAGGTCTAAAATCTGATTAAAGATTAAAGTGGGAATCTCATAAATCTCACAGCCCAAGCCACAGGATCTACTATCTGCAAGAATAATTTAATTCTAAATCCTACCAGAATGGGGACGAACTGGAAAGGGGGCTGGTGATAGGCTTGCTATTCACTGCCTGTGTCGGAAACTAGGAAAAATGAGAGGAAGATAGGAAGTATGAGAAAAGAATATCAGGCTGGCACTTGCCTTTTTTTTTTTTTTTTTTTTTTTTTTTTTTTTGCTTCAGGCCCAGCAAATTTTGAAAGAAACTAGAACTGTCCCATAGGACTATAGAGCAAACTTCAAAGAATCCCTTTGGAATCAATTAGTGCCTACAAATATTTAACTAAGAAGTCACTCAGAGATATTTGACAGGTAAATACTTGCATTCAGTGAGGTCCAATAACATAGCCCTGTGAACAAAGCATGTGTTTGTGTTCTTTCTAAAGAAATTACAACATTACTAAGCATTTGACAAATGAATGAAAATGGTATTATCGAGCTAAAATGGTCTGACCTCCAGAAATTGCTCTTCCAGCTATTCAGTTCAGCTGACTACCTAGAACAATGGAATAACTAATGAGGCTAAGTTACATTAGAGTCTAATTTTTAATGGAGGTGACTATTAAAGTCATATTGATTCCGTTCCTGGGAAAGACTAATAATTCTAGCTTGCCTACTTGTGAGCCAGATACTTCATGTATTTTTTCCCTAAACTCTTCCCAACAACCCACTGAGGTGGACATTATTTCCATTTTACAAATTGGAATACTGAGGCTGAGTTTAGAGGCATAGTCAGAATTGAGCTCAACATATATCCAAAAGCAATTGAAATCAGGATTTCATAGAGATATCTGCACTCCCATGTTCACTGCAGCATTATTCACAATACCTAAGATATTGAAACAACCTAAGTATCTATCAAGGATGAATAAAGAAAATGTGGTATATGTACACAATGGACTATTATTCAGCCAAGAGAAAGAAGAAAACCCTACAATTTGTAACAATTTGGATGACCTTGAGGACTTCATGCTAACTAAAATAATTCAGAGAGAGACAAATATTGAATGATCTCACTTATATGTGGAATCTGATTAAGCCAAACTCACAGAAACAGAGAGTACAGTAGTGGTTACCGGGGGCTGCAAGGTGGGGGAAATAGGGAGATACTGATCAAAGAGTACAAACTTCCAGTTATAAGATTAACCAGTCTGGGGGATATAATAGCATAGTAATTATAGTTAATAATGCAGTAAGAAAGTAGATCTTAAATGTCCTCAGCATAAAAAAGAAATGGTAACTATATGACAGAATGCAGGTAATAGCTCACATATGTTGGTAATAATTTTGCAATATATAAATGTATCAAATCAAAACCTTAAATTTACACAATGTCATATATCTATTACATATCAATAAAGCTAGAAGATTCAAAGAACTTAGCCCGAAATTGCCGACTCCAAAGCATGGGGACAAGGTAAAATTCACTTCCAGAAGAATACTAGAATTCTTCCAGATGGATTAATCATGTATTTGTGTCAATATTGTTCCTGAAGGACTCAATAATTTAAGTCATATAAAATGCCTTTTTAAGCACTGATTTAGTACTAGCATGAACACAACCTCTGTAAATCTATCCTGATTGACAAGTTATTAAGAAAAGAATAATAGTCATATTTAATAGGTGTTAAGAACCTCTGAAAGATCTAGATGTATTGTACACACTTATTAATTATAGCTCAGAGATAACTAATAGGTTCTTTTAAAAGCCCAGTAGATGTCAACATATTATAATAGCTTGTCAACTGTATTCTTTTCCAACTACCCCTGATGGAAATCTGCAACTATTAAAACTACCAAAGTAAATGCAACCAAAGCAAAGCAAACCACATTACAATATTTATGGCCATATGTTTTGAAATGCACATGGGGTCGAATAACATGTAATAATTTGTCTGCTTTAAGAAAGAAAAAAATAGCTTCTAACATAGCAGCTAAAACCTAACAATAGTTTACTAGAGTACTTGACTTATGATATAAATAAGCTCTCCTACAGGAATGAATTCAATTGTTGTTACAATGAAGTCTTAAATGAAAAGTGGGGTCTTGAAAACATAGACCCAATGTTCTGAAGCTATTGAGAAAATGTATTAATTTAAATCCTGGCTCAAAGGATAATATTTAAGAAACCAATCTTCTTCCACGATGACAAATCACACCTCAAAATCGTCTTCAGAGGCATAAAACCCTAGAGCTGTGCAAGACCCTGAGCTGTCCTTCAGTTTGGCCAACAAAAATACCAGCAGTAAGTACTGCTCACATTCCACCTGCAGCCTAATCTAAATGAAGGTAAATAAGGCATTCATGCAAGAAATTAACACATGGCAGAAAATAATACTGAGCTCCAGGGTAAAATTCAGTCTTGTGTCACAGTAAAAATCAAAGAATCTCACTTTGAATATGAAATCCCTAAACAGTATCTCATTAGTATAATTCAGAATTTACTCCAGGGACAAATACTTTTACAATATTTACTTTAATCTTATTTTATCGTGCTGTTAAAAGAATTTTTCACTCTCTAGAACGACTGTATAGGCAGAAAAACACTATCAGTGGTTTTCACTCAGTTATTCAATCTCATTAATATTATGTATTTTTTCTAGTAATATTAGTCATTATTTTGGTTATTGCTATTGCACTGATTTAGAAGGTAAATGAACATGCTGTTCCAACATGCTCAATTTTCATTTCATTTCATAAACAAAAAAAATAATTTATCATGTGCTAATCAGCAACAAGTTTCAGCAAAACCATAGGGGTAAATGTTCTGGGAGCTCATTGGTAAGATGTAAAAAATAAAGTGATCTAATTTTATACACACCTTTAAAAGGATGTTAGCAAACGTCAACTAGCTGTGTTATGGCTACATCTTGCTCTGATACTTTGGGGCTGGTCTGTAGAACTACAGAGTCAAACTGAAGCCAAAGCCCAAAGACAGAATCTGCAAAGAAGGGCTTAAGCAAAGAAGAGGTGGCACATGGCAACACTGCGCATGTCTACAACATGACAGAGAGCAGAAATCACAAGGGAATGTGTCACAGTATCTCCTTATGCAGACTCCTTTCTGAACTCTGAAGCAGAGCAAGAAATGCCTGGAGATGTTGCTCCCAGAAGTTATGTAACAGCAGAGCAGATCAAATAAACATTCTGCTTAATGCTGCTGTGCTAATTTTAATGATATTTGTCTCTGAAATACCCTCCTAAAAAATAAAAAAAAATAAAATTATATATATCAATGCAATCATGGAGTTCACAGCTTGCATGGTTTCAGCCAATGGTGGTTAACCTGACGAGACTGGAACTTTTGGCCTATGAGCACCAGACTGCTGACACTCTCCACAACTTTACCCCGGGTGAGCTATTTTCATCGGTGTCTGTTTCTCTCACTAGTGTGTCTTTTTATGCTGCTTATTTTGAGTGCTGGCAAGCAGGCCTGCCCCTTAATGACTGACAGATTTGGCTGGATTTTCTAGCAGAAAACAAGAAAACGCATAGCACTGGCTGTCACTATACCTGCCCTATGATGGCTCCAGGTTCTTCCAGAAAATGGTGAAGGAAACATTAGGTAAACGTCTTCAGGAAGTTCGGGATTGGTGCAAGTATCTGGCATCACAAAAGGCACCACTGACTCTGTGAGAGTAGGCAGATAGAAAGATATGAGCTGGGAGGGGCTGGGAGGGGCTGGGAGGGGCTGGGAGGGGCTGGGAGGGGCTGGGAGGGGCTGGGAGGGGCTGGGAGAGGCCTAGAGAGGCAGCTGGGCTTAGAGGAGTAAATGTGAGAGGTGACAAACTGAAAGTAGACAATGGAGGTGGCAGGCTCCTATGCGAGCAGGAAAAATTCAGAGCCCCTCCAGGATGTGGTCTAACCGGTGGCATACCACCTCGATGAAGGAGCCTTATAGCTTTTATATCTTTTATTTTGAGACATAAGGGAGGGGGTGACTTGTTCCTTGCCTAGGAGTGTCCCAGCTAGGGGTATAAATCCTCTAAACTCCCCAATATCGGATCATTCAGTTCAGTCTCGGCTATCTGAGTTGCCCGCTCAGGTCCTATCTGAGTGTATTTCTTTCCTACAGATAAATCCATGCCTGGTTTTGCTGCCATTTGTTGTCTCTTGTTTGAACTCACTCCTACAAGCAAGGCAAGAAGTAGGGCACAGAGTACTGTCTCTAGCTAGAGCTTATCTCAGGCCAGAGACCCCCTTGACCACTGGAGTCTAGAAGGCTGGGACTCTTGCATCCGTGGTACCTGGAATTAACTGCTGCTGGAGGAATCCTTGCTTGAGGAACCGAAGGACACCAAAATCGGATGTTAAGAGTAAATCTTCCTGGGAACTAAGCCAGACTTTTCAAACTACAGGACCTGACCTATTATCGGGTCATGAAATCAGTCTGCAGATCAAGGTCTTTTTTTCTTTTTTCATGCAGTAATGTGATACATTTGAATAAAATGAAAAGATCACAGTGTGTCATTCACAGCAAAGTGAACTACTGGCCATACCATTTTTCTCTCATTTCTAATGTGTATCTGGTTATGTCATATAATGTCTAGCCATAGGTCACATTTTAAAATGTCCGGAAGCCAATAGCCAAAGCAGAAACTACCACAAAGCAGTGATGAGTCAGTGTCTCCATTCTATGAAATGTACTCCCCACAGAAAATGGGCTCTGAGAATACAGAAATGACCCCTCTGTTACAAAGCTCAGCTTGAGCAGTGCGCATGGTAAGGAATTTGTTTGCCTCTATATACTAATATCCTCTGTGCCATGTTGCACACTGGGCACCTGAGTGCTAAGTGCCACCCACCACCACCACCACCACTCTCCTCAGCTAACTGTATGTTGGAGCTCTGGTTCAGATTCCTGAGAGGCACTCCATGACTCCATCAAGATTGGAAACGTATCAAGATCCCAAACTATCTTGGGACAAGTCCTAACATTCTGCCTGGACTTTCCCAGACTCTTCCTCCCATCACAGAGAACCTTTTGTTTAAATGTTCAAAGTCTGCCTGATGATCTGTTCTGAAAATGAACTACAGCTCTAATGCCCACCTGACCTCTAGAACCATTGCCTGTTTCTAGGGCACTTATCCTAGTCACCAAAATTTTCTTTGGATATTCTCGGTGATCTGTGGCTGTTCCTCCAAGACCCTCCAGATAAGTCAGTTCTTCACAATGCTCACTCTTTCTTTGCCAACTTTACAAACTAGTGTGTCTGAATATATGTCAGAACCTGAGTTCAAACAACTTCCACCCTATCTTTACATGAATCTATCGATCTTCTTGGTAGCAGGTAGGCCTACAACACTCAGTAAACGCAGGCCATCCTCTGAGTCTGCCTTAGAAAATGAATACTATTATGTTTTAAGAACTGCCCTTGTAAATGAGTTCTGGTTTTATGACAACTGCGGATTGTTCCATCTCTGGGCATTTGACCGAAGAATTGTAAAGGCGATCACAGTGAAGCACAAAATGCTCAAATAAACTTCTAAGAAATCAAAACAATTTCTGGAGTGTGTTTCCCAGGCATTTATCTCTTCCCTTTTATCTCTTCCCCTGGTGTTAGAAATGAGCTTATTCAATTCCCAGACATGTGATTTTAGTTAGGAATGCTTTTGGCTATAAGCAACATAAAACCCAACTAACCGTAGCTTAAACAAATAAGGGCATATTTTTCTCACAGAAGAAGACTATGTGGAGGTAGACGGCTGTTGTTAATAGTTCAGGAACTCAAAAAGTATCAGGGCTGAAATTCCTGGTATTATCTTGACCTTTCCCAATGCTAGTTTCCTTATGAAGCTCAGTGCAGGCTCAAGGCAAAAGATGAAGGAGCAGAAAGGACACTGCCAACCACATCTGATCCCTTTTATCTAGAAAACAAGCACTTTTTAAGGAACCATTAAGCAACCAGACTGGTCACATGGACACTTGCAGCTGCAAATAAAGCTGTACAAACTAGAAAAAAAATTTTCCAAGATTAACTGAAGCAAATAAGAATCTATTGCTTGTGCTATTACAATCCAAAACAAATTGGGTTCTATTAAGAATGATGACAGTGGAAATGAGTTTCAAGTTAGCAATTAACAGAGCTGACCGCCTCCCGCTACCTCCAGCTACAAAGTCAATGGGTCAAAGAATGTAGATTCTTTCTGTCTTTATTCAAGAATAGTTGAGTCTTTATAACGTGAAATGTAAGAACCACCAAACATTTCTTAGTCCTTAGGTGTTGACTAAGCAATTTTTAGAAAATGCCATCCTTGTTTTCATATGTAATGGCATACTCCCAATGTTTTTATTATAGAAACCGGAACAACTCATTCTCCGAGAGCAGTCTGTATCACCAGTTGTAAAAAAAAAAAAAAATAGTGTTTAAATAACTAGACGAGTACATGAAAGATTGGCATTGGAATACCTAGGTTGAAGATAAAATTGTGCCTCATATCAACAGAGAAATCCTGAACAAATCAAAACCTTTTCTTGAATTCCAAACCTTTTATGGAAACAAAACAGTTCCAATGAGAGCTCAGTTAGATTTCATGATAAATTTGCTCTAGCTCAAAGAATGATTTTAACTTTCTAGAACAGTTTAAGAGGTGATTCCTTAGGTACAGGACAAGGACTAGACTTGTGGCTTCCACATAGCCATTATATTAAAACACCCCTATTGAAAAACAACATAACAGACACCTTCACGAAACTAGGTCAGAATAGCAGTCTTTTGTGGTTGTGATGGTGGAGGTGAACTGGCTCCTTATAGGGATGGTAGCAGTGTGTGGTGGGCACTAAGCTAGTTGCACTTTCTCTAGAACTTAACTGGAAACTCACCTCCAGATTCTAGTTACAGTAGAAGAATGCCCATTTTTAACAAAGAGATTTTAATCTCAGAAAACCTGGTGAATCAAGGAGTTACTTCCTCTAGAATAATAATATTAAAGATAGTATTCTATAATATCAATTAATTGTATATTCATTCATTCATTGCTTGCTGAATCACAGCTCCTTTAATTTCAGGCACAGTTTATCGAAGTAAAACATAAAACGTATTGGCACACAAATAATAATAGTTCAGCATAATTAGCCTTAATACCACAGAAGTCTTGCTTCATCCCTGCCAATTAACCACAGAATTTCACTGTGTTATGATCAGAATGCTTGTGCCTATGCCCAGCTCGCACCACCAAAATTCACAGGTTGGAAGGGTAATGCCCAACGTAATGTTTAGTTCTAGAAAGTGAGGCTGTTGGTGGTGTTTGTTGGATCCTGATGGTGGAAAACTCATGAATGGGATTAGCGCTCTTATAAAAAGACATCCGCGCCTCCCTAGTCCCTTCCACCAGGTGAGGACAAAAGGTGCCAGCTCTGAACTGGAAGAGGGTCCCCACCAGAAGGTAGTCGTGCTGACACTCTAACCTTGGGCGTCCCAGCTTGTAGAGCTGGAAGAACTAGGTCTGTTGTTTATAAGCTACCGAGTTTGTGTTATTTTTTTAAATAGCAGCCTAAACAGACTAAGATACACTGTAAATGTTGTCTCCATTTAATATATTAGTTTTAGATTAGTATCTCCCCTCATTTGGTAACTTATTTAAGTGATAACATTTTGTAGATATATAACTTTTATTTTATTTCTGTCAGTATTTTGTTTTAGGGCTCATTTCTTCCTGTGACATCTTTTCATCACCACTGCAGACATTTCAATATGGAAATTTTATTCCCCTTTAGATGTCTGTTCTTAAAATGTTTTCTGCAGTTACTGTGTTCCACATCTCAATATCTAAAAGCAATAATAGGAGTAATCAATGTTTTGCTATTTCACTCCTAGTTTATGCAGAGTAGTCATTTGATTATCTAATCCATCCAGGATCTGCAATTAGAGCACCTTCTGCAGCTGCTCTCTTCTCTTCTCCGATGCATGTTCCTTTCTTTGGATCTGTTGTTTTCCAATGTGCGTGACATACAATACTCAGAATGCATCTTCAGAATAACTGTGGCTGCTCTTTCTGTCTTCAAGGCCAAAATGCGGAGACACTGTATTGAGCTTTTCAGAACTAAAGTGGTGCTTTTAGGGCCTATATATCGTTTTGTGTGTGATATTTGGAAGTAGTCAGCAGCTTTGTCAATGTGGCTGTCACTGTCACTCTAGGCTTTCCAGATGTTCAAATGTAGAAATGTCATGAAATGCCATGGCAAAGATGAATTTCTTTTTATTCTTTTTCTAGTCTATTTCCTCCCCTTAAGAGAGGATGACAGAAAGCCTATAGACATAGAAAATACGGCTATCCACCAGTCTCCCTAAATGGCCTATGAATAAAGCACAAAAGAACTTACAGGATATTTCTGATGATTATAAATGTAGCACAACTTGCATGGGTAGGCAATTACATTGTATTTGAATTAGAGGAGGAATCTGTATTTAACTCTGCTATAAATGAGAGGTATTTTATTTATATGAGTAAATGATAAAAGGTAATTGACATGTAAATATATAATTTATTTTTTCTAATTTGATATATTATTGGGATATATTTATATTTAAAATACCTTTCTTCTAATGATGTATAAGATTTTCATTAGGAGTAAGCTTTAAAAACCTCTTACACCTACATAAGCATAGGATCATAAAATACATAGAAAGTATTTAGATACACTGATATTTATCAAAAACTGGGAGGATTTTAATTAATTTATCATAAGAATTTCACATGCATGCCTGTGTGTGTTTATTTGGGAGAAAATACCTTAATATTAAAATGCACTTTTTAAAATAGCAATAATTACAGAAATTACAAGCCAACCATGTTTACACAGCCTCAGCATTTCACACTTCTTCCCCAAGAAAGACATCACTGCATAAGATTCCTCTACAGTGACAATTATTTTCAGGGAACAAGATAAGAGAAAACTATTATTCCAATTATCTCTTTCTGACTCCAATCAAGTTTGAAGACACAAGGCTGGTAAAGTTACCTTTTTAATTCATTGAAAAGAGCTCCTTAATTTTGTTTGAGAATTCTTTTAGGAAAACTGCTCATGTGTCATTTGGAGGGGGGAAATTGTAGAAACCAGATTTAACAACTCTTGTAGTTACTTGTGACAGCATAGCTAAGGCATCGCATTTCAGATGAGTTTCAATGATTTCTATTTAAATTACAGAAAATAATTAATTTAAAAGCGCTGTCATGGTGACTGACAAAAATAAATTCTGAAAAGAAATTCCTTTCTGAAAAGCACTCTAGTTCAGTTAAATTTAGAAACAGAAACCAGCTTATTCTTTAAGATTTTCTAGGAACAATCCTAATTCTTAGACATTATCATGGCCATTTGAAACCTCCGTGGAAGACCAGGTTCTGAGGACACATTGAATCTCATGAGGGAAAAAGGACATAAAAGGGTAAGTAATGGCACACTGTAAGAATAGTGCCCATTAAATAAATGGCCTCGAACATAAGGTCTGTAAAACCTCAGATAAAGGAGGGTTCAGCATGGTCTGGAGTAGTAGGGAAGGATTTTATAGAGAAGTTAGGCTCTGATATGAGTTTGAGAAAAGAGATGGCACAGTTCCTATCAGCAGAGTGAGTACTGGAATTGGGGCTAATGATGTGAGGCATACAGGGTGAATCAAAACAGGAAATGTAACCAGAAACATCCAATAGTCCTTTTGTGTCACAGACAGGAGCTCAAAGTGAAGAGTAGTGTTATAAAATTAACTAAGTGGTTAACGAATTGATTATAAAGATTTTTCAATGCTAGCCTAAGGAAGTACGGACTGTTACATAAACTCACACAATCACTTAAATTGTTGCTTTTGTTGTGCTGGGTATTGTTCACTTTAAATACACATCTGGGGCCCACTCTGGAGATTCTGATTCCCAGAGGCTGGGATCTGTGACTATTTTTAAAAGGATCCACAGATGCAGCGCTAGCATTATGAGCATGCGACCTGTGCAGTCTTCCAGGGCTCCATAGGAATAAGGGCTCCGAACTTACTTGAATATTCTGCTGTAGGCATGATAAAATTCATAACAACGTTCTCATTAATCCTTTGTCTGCTGTCATTCCATGTCACTCCATTCATATGTAGTGTTTACAATGGCCCATGAGCACAGAATAACAGGGGACCCAAAATGTGTGTATGTGTGTGGGGGGAGGGGGGCGGAGGGGTCAGTAAGAGCCAAAGTGAATGCAAGGTAAGCTTACTACATCGACTGAAGAATAAGTGGGGAGTGCTGACAGATGGAAAAAGGCCATGCTTTCTGCTCAAACCAACATCTGCACTGAAGGCTGAAAGAAAGCAATCACACTCTAAGCAATAGAAATGACCAAGGCACCCTGAAATATATCTTTTCTTGCTTGAACTGCTTTTCCATATTAACCAACCATGTGCACCCAAGATGATGACACAGAATGGAAGAAAAAGATAGGGCAACCATAGTTTCTTTGACTTTCAGTTCTTCTTCATTTGTGAGCAAATGAGGATTCTACTAAAATGTAAATGTATCAAAAAGTTAAATAAAAGCATTTCAGTTCATTTTGTGTAGCATTTTCATGGTTCTGGTAAGAAATATATATATATATATATACACACACACAGACTACAAAATACAAATTGTGTATCATCAATGTTTCTGCATATAAGTGAAATGGTTTGATATTTTATTTAAAACTGTCACTGTACAACATAAATACAAACAGTAAAATCCATGCTAGTAATTTAAATTTTCTATTTTTCTTTATTAAGCACAACATTAAATAGAAATTTTAAAAAATGAAACATGACAAGTTTAGAGACCTTGGAAGATTAGAAAAATGTTATGGTCTAGTTTCCTAAGTGGCACTTTTTAAAAATTTTGAACAAGGAGCCCCACATTTTCATATATATATATATATATATATATATATATATATATAGATAGAGAGAGAGAGAGAGAGAGAGAGAGAGAGAGAGAGAGAGAGAGATTATTGATTTCAGAGAGGAAGGGAGAGGGAAAGAGATGAGATAGGAGCATCAATGATGAGAGAGAATCATTATCGGCTGCCTCCTGCACGCCCCCTAATGGGGATGGAGCCTGCAACCTGGGCATGTGCCCTTGACCTGAGTTGAGCCTGGGACCTTTCAGTCTGCAGGCCGACACTCTATCCACTGATCCAAACCGGCTAGAGTCCCACATTTTCATTTTGTACTGGGTCCTGGAAATTATGAAATAGGCCCTGCAGAAATGATTGTGATGATCAAGGCTGCTGGTGGATGGAATCGAGACAGTAAAGAATTTTGAAAAGGGAGGTATTTCATGAGTTTTAATCTGTGGAGTCCTGATTGAAGTAAGAGAAATAAATGTATAGAAACCCACCTGAGATGTTATAACAAAACTAGTGGCCCAGTGCATGAAATTCATGCACATTAAAAGGGGATTAATTAGAGGAAATAATTTAATATTGCTATTTACCCTTTCTCTATAATAGAAGTGTCAGAGATGAAAGAAAATTAGTAAAATGTATATGAAAACCTTCCTCCTGTCAGAGAAAAAGGGGCACACCACGGGACCCAGAGTCAAGTCCCCGTTCACCCACATGCGCCTCAAAATCACATGAGACCCAGACCCGGCCACCCCCTCCCCTCATTGGGCAAGATCCAGACCCGGCCAGTCCCACCCTTGTCAAGCCCCACCAGGCAGGGAATGTAGCCTCAGGTCCCATGGCCCGGCGCCAGGACGGGGGGCATGGCCTGAGGTCCCCCAGCCCAGACTGGGGCGGGGGGGCGTGCCTTGAGGTCCCCTGTCAAGCCCCGCCAGGTGGGGGACATGGCCTGAGGTCCCCTGTCAAGCCCCGCTGGGTGGGGGCATGGCCTGAGGTCCCCTGTCAAGCCCCGTCAGGCAGGGGAGGGCGCAGCCTCAGGTCCCCCGGCCCAGCACCGGGAGGGGGGCACAGCCTCAGGTCCCCCATCAAGCCCCGCTGGGCGGGGGGCGTGGCCTGAGTTCCCCCAACCCAGACTGGGGGTGCACCTTGAGGTCTCCTGTCAAGCCCTGCTGGGTGGGGAGCACGGCCTGAGGTCCCCTGTCAAGCCCCGCCAGGCAGGCGGTGCAGCCTCAGGTCCCCCAGCCCGGTGCTGGGGTGGGGGACGTGGCCTGAGGTCCCCTGTCAAGCCCTGCTGGGTGGAGGGCATGGCCTGAGGTCCCCCGGCCTGGTGCTGGAGCGGGGGGAGCAGCCTGAGGTCCCCTAGCCCAGCACCAGGATGGGAAGCACACCTTGAGGTCCCCTGTCATGCCCTGCCAGGTGTGGGGTGCAGCCTGAGGTCACCTGTCAAGCCCTCCCAGGTGGGGTGCAGCCTGAGGTCCCTTGTCAAGCGTAGCCTCAGGTCCCTGCTGATTGCTCGTTAAGGCTCCTTATGGAAACTTGGCCTCCCTATGGAAACTTGGGTGCAGCCATCTTTGTGATGGAGTGATGGTCAATTAGAATATTCCCTCTTTATTAGAGAGGATAGTGAGGAATAAAGACCTACACTAAAGTGAATACAAAAGAAAGATAGAAGAAAACAATTAAAGGAAAAAGGAATCCAAAGAAAGCACTGGTGATTCAATATGGCAATAAAAGGAAAGGGAGAAATAAAAAATTATCTCCAAATGTTGGGACCTCAGTGAGTGGATAACAGTGCTATCCAAAGAAATGAATCAAAAGGCAAGGGGGTGGAGGAAGAAAAGGGGGGATCTGTAATACTCTCAACAATAACGATGAAGAAAGATGACATCATAAAAAAAATCTCCATTTCATACACATTTAGGTTTAAGTGGAAGAGAGGCATTGAAGAGTAATTGTCCATTGCCATGTTGGACAGTACAATTGAACTGAAGGAAATCTGACTACCATTATGGACATGCAGGTTCTCTATGGTGTTACATTAAACTGTTGAAGGAAATATTGTATTGGGAGAAGGCAAGTCACAGATGACAAAACCTTATAAATACCACCACTTAGGAAGCAAGAGGAAACCAGCAGTCTGTATTTGAGACAGAGATGGCGCAGTCAAAAGTGTCAGGAGTGCTAGGATAGCAACTTGTAGGGAAACCAAGCTATTTTATCTCTGTGCCCCAGAGCAAGCAGGTGTGCTGCATGGGGCTTCAATAACATCCCCACCTACTCCAGGGTTCCCACTGTTACCTCATCTCCAAATCTTTCTCTGTGTGGTCCATCTCTCATTCATTGCACAAGAGATGTTCAATCATCTCTCGGTTATTCTTCAGAAGGAATTGCTCTACAGGTCTATGTATATTCCTTGTATCCATGGCAAAAGTAAGATCAGGGTTGTCCTACACTACCATCTTTTACTCTCCCCTGTACTGCCCATTTTTAAGATTTTTAAGATACGTTTTATAAGAATAAAGTTAAATAGAAGAGGGGTTAGCAGAGTTAGTAGAATAAAGTGAAAAAAAAAGTTTCAAGGTAAATGAACAATCATTTTAAATATGTATTTATTAATGGGAATGTTTTTATCATTAATTTAATGTTTGTATTATTTTATAGACCACCTACAGTCCTTTGAGTAATCAAGAGACAGATGGATGAATAAAAGAAAAGCTAAAATAGAAATGTGATAAAGTATAAACAAATATGTAGTCTCTTATTTATCCAACAATATGTATCTGTTGTATGCAAGGTACCATGAGGGAAAACAAGAATGAAAACATACCCCATATATACATTTTTTTCTGACCTCAGAAAAAAATGTATATATGGGATATGTTTACAATTCCATTGTTAACTAAATACCAGAGCAGAGTCTAACAAAGGTCATAATAAAAGGAAGAGATAAATAAGCAAATTATTTTTTTTATCCCAAAGGGTCATATAAATATTTAAGTGGAGAGTGAGAAATGGAAGAATCTGAAAAGGTTATTCAAGGATGGTTAGAAGGGGAAGGAAAAGGACCAAGAATTAAAATATTAACACCTCTTCATCAAAGACCAGCAGGAAAGAGAAACAAACATGTGCAACTACAGAGCTATGTAATGAGAAGAAGCTATATTGAACTGGTTTATATGAGAGAACTCAGGCCACAAAGCTTTTATGGTCTCAGTGAGTTAAGAGGTAACCTCGCCTGCTGAGAGAGAAGGTAAGAACATTTGTGAGAGCCTCTATAAAGAAAAGATCAATAGGACTTTGGACTCTGTGTATTCACTCTGCCTGGAACACCCACACCCCTTCTCTCAGGCAAAATATACCTAGTTATTTTTAAAGCTCATTTTCCTCTTGAAATCACTTAAGATTGCAACTGTACACAATAATCATCCTTCTTCCTGAATTACTATTATCCTTATAGTTGGTTCCACATGTTACTATGCACTCTTCTACTAAGTTATCTTGTTTGTTTGTGTTGATTTTTTTTGTTATTTGTTGTTGTTTTCTGAGTTTTATCTGTGCATGACTAGAGGTCCAGAAAGTCAGGGAGACATACCTTATTCTTTTTTAAAAAATATATGTTATTGAATTTTTTACAGAGAGGAAGGGAGAGGAATAGAGAGCCAGAAACATTGATGAGAGAGAAACATCAATTAGTTGCCTCCTGCACACACCCCCACTGGGGATGTCCCCGCAACCAAAATACATGCCCCTAACCGGAATCGAACCTGGGACCCCTGTGTCCGCAGGCCGATGCTCTATCCACTGAGGCAAATTGGCCAGGGCCATACCTTATTCTTTTTTATTTTAATATATTTTATTGATTTTTTATAGAGAGGAAGAGAGAGGGATAGAGAGTTGGAAACATCGATGAGAGAGAAACATCGATCAGCTGCCTCTTGCACACCCCCTACTGGGGATGTGCCCGCAACTAAGGCACATGCCCTTGACCTGAATTGAACCTGGGACCCTTCAGTCCGCAGGCCGACGCTCTATCCACTGAGCCAAACCGGTTTTGGCCATACCTTATTCTTAATCTGTGTCCTTACAAGTATCAGCAAAGTGGTCTTACAACAAATATTTCCTAATTGACTAAAAGAAGGGGGAGAAGTGTTATAAACACATAGAAAGAGAGATTCCTCTCTCCTCTATTCTTCTTCTAGGAGATTTAATATATTAAATTGTGTATCTAATACATGACTTGTAGAAAACAAGATACCACAGAAACAATGTTTGTAGAATTCAAAAATACAGACTTCATAGTTAGAGTGGTATTTCACCTCACTAGTTTTCAAAAATTTGAAGAAAATTTTCCTTTAAGACATATTCTAGATTATAGGAGCAGAGACAGTTCTAATCACTGAGTATAAAGTACAATTTCTAAAAAAGCTTAATTATTACACATTCTATCCCCAATTCTACCATGAGGACTAAGAACCAAAAAAAAAAAAAAAAAGTAGAAAGTAAATTAAATAACATTTGCAACAGCATGGATGGAGCTGGAGAGCATTATACGAAGTGAAGTAAGTCAGTCAGAGAAAGATAAATATCACATGATCTCACTCATTTGTGGATTATAATCAACAACATAAACTGATGAACAAAAACAGATTCAAAGACAGAGAAGCATCGATCAGATGCTCAAACCTCAGAGGGAAGGTAGGGGAGGTTGGGAGGAAGGGGGAGAGATCAACCAAAAGACTTGTATGCATGCATATAAGCATAACCAATGGATGCAGACAACAGGGGGTGAGGGTAGGATTAGGGGGTTGGAGGGGCAATGGGGGGATAAGCACACATTTGTAATACCTTAATCAATAAAAGGGGAAAAAAGAAAGTAGATTAAATAACTATGTAATCTGGATAATTCAAACCAAAATATATTCTGGATAACTCTACAATTAAAATTATTATGAATAAAAGTATTATACAAATAATTTTGGCCAAAAAATGATTATTTAAAGTATCCAGTAACTGAGAGGGTTTTCCTTAATTAGTAAAATTATTTCAGTTTGCATTTTATTTTAAAGTATGAAATTATACTTGGAAATGATTTAACTATGTTGACTGTCACCATTCCCCAGATTCACATGAAAATTATTTCACTTTCATTTGAATTTTGGATATTTTGTACATTGATCTTGGTTTTAAATTTTAGATGGACTGAAACCACTGAGTTTGATGAATCCTATTCATAGATTTTCACTATACAACCCCCTGCAAAATCACTTATAAATTACAAGTGATAAAGATCTACACAATGTAAGTTCCACATGGCACATGAGGGATGTACACACCTTTTACTATGCCAACTGGGAAATTTATTTGATCTGCAATATAAGCAAAGGAATAGTAGTGTAAATACTTTATAATGGATTTATTTTTTCGGCTGCCTTTAAGCAAAGTATCTGAGAACAACTCTGATCTGACTTGAACACAGCAAAAAGTTGGAATTCTTTTAATTTGGCCTGAGATAATATATAAGGCAGTCTCAGAAAAGACATGAAACAGAGGCCTTTCATCTCTAATTTCTGCATAAAATGCCAGAGCTGGAATGACATTGGGGACCATAGATCAATCTTCTTTATCCTCTGCAAGAGAAGGTGAAGCTCAGAGGGACTTCCCAGCACACCCATTTGAAAAGACATGGCAACAAATTATATCTCAGCCATTCTGGGTCCTTTCTCACTCTAGCATACCAACTGTTCAATCATTTATTTTTCAGCATTTTTTCTAAAGTATAAAACACAGTTCAATCAATTACCACAAAGTGAACAGGGAACCAGCTTCCAGGTCAGGATATGAAACATTGCAGTAAACGAGAACCTCATCTTCATGTCCCTTCCTTGTCAATACCTTCTTTATCTCCCAAAGAAATACCATCTTGAATCGAACACTGTAGTCTCTATTTTATAATTTTACACCAATAGGATCATACAGTGTAGGCTTTTTTTTTCCTGCTTTTTTGTTGTTTGGAAATATCACCCAAAGTACTGCATATATCTGTAGTTTATTTGTTGTGTAAGATTCTATTATATATCTATACCACAATATCTTTATCCATTATAACAATGAGAGACATCTGGCTTTAGTCCCTATTTTTCAGCTATAAGAAACAAAGTGGCTATGGCCATCTTTGTTCATGTCTCTTGGCATACATGTTAAAGCATGTATGTTGGACATATGAGGAGAAATGAAATTACTGGCTCATAGAGTGGACTGTGTTCTACTTAAGTAAACATTGCCAGACTGTTTTACAAATTGGTTGCACCAATTCCCTTGGCCTGCTATATTTGGTCAAACATTTCATTAACTCACCCCGAATACCTTATACGGCCCGCAGACCAGATGTTCCCCACGCCTGGGTTAGAGTGGCACAATATTAAAAGCCCAAACACTATTTACAGATCCACTACAATAGTCAAAGAGCAAGATGGTGATGATGGCTTATACTGCAATCTTTGTAGAAGAGAGGAAAGAAAAAGAGTAAACATGATGTCAACATGATGAGGCCGAATCAATAGGACATGCCATGGATTAGATGTGGATATAAGAAATAAGGACGTATTCAGGGATTTTTATTTTGTTGGTTATTTTGTTGGCACTGCTTGCCAAGATCAAAAAGACCATCAGAAAAAGGTATTTAGAAGAAGAAGAAGAAAAAAAGTTTTCCATTTGGAGCGATCTAGCAGGTAATATTAAAGCTTTTATATAGCCATGCAGTGTGTCAGATAGCATTAGTTTTTTCCAATACCTAGCATCACATTTTTAATTTTTTTTTCCAGTAATGAACTGAACAAAGTTTAAATTGGCCTCAAGGCCTTGGAATTAAAGATTACATTTCCCAGCAGGGAGGTGTGGCCATGTGATTAAGTTCTGAACAAGGGAATTTGGACAGAAATTATTCTGTAAGTCACAGGTCATGGTCTTAGTAACAGTGGTTGGGCCTCTTCCCTTCTCATTAATTGAAAAGGGAATCATTTCCTGTATATTTATTGTATATTATTTTAGACCTTTATTCTAGAAATAAGCCTCCCTCTTGCTTAAACCATATTCTCTTTTGGCTTGTTAAAATAACTTAATATCCTAATGTGCTTGCTTCGGCATACATAAGAAAATGATATCGTAACACATGGAAGCTAGCAATGGAGACGTCTAAAATAGTTCAGGGACCCAGGGGCCAGGTTATAGCTTCTATTCTCATGCAAAAAAAAGAGGTAATTCCTTATATTGGAATATAATATAAGCATATCTACAAAGTATATTTGCTATTCTTGGAGACAGTTTCATTGACTAATATGAGGCTTTTTGAGTATACTCCATTCTGCAAAGATTTGGAATTCCCAGGGACAAAACAGAATCCTTCCATGAAAAATCACAAAATACTATTTAGAAGCCTCAGACTACAAAGAACTTAATGGCCAAAAGAAAAGGAGTTTATTTCACTTCCATACAGTCTTTCCAAAGTAGAGTCAAGATTGGTAGAGGCAGCTGAGTTCCAAGAAAGCACTGGGGTAATTAGGTTCCTTCCATTTGGCATCTTCTCAGTGGCCTCAGAATTGCCTCAGAATCTAGTCAGCAGGAAGGGAAAAGAGACAGTATACAATGTCTTAGAGTACAAACCCAGAGGTATTACATGTCACTTTTGTTCTCATTTCATTACTGGGAACTTAATCACATTGTCACATCTTAACTGCAAAGATGCTGCAAGTCTTGAACTTGCAGGAAGAACAGGTTGAATTTGGGTAGACCCCCAGCAGCTTCTTCCACATTAGGATAAATACAGATCAAAGAGAAGGGGAAATAAACATTAAAAAAAATAAATGTGGATCAAACTATAATCTTAAAGATGAAGATTATGAAACACCTGAAAGACTAAGTAGCAAAACAAACATTTAAAGCAACAAGGTAATAACTTATCTCATTGCATGTCCAAAGGTTGACTGGAGATGAACTGGAGGTAAGGAAAGCTTTTGGGAGGCCACTATTTTAATTGATTTCAGACAGGAAGGGAGAGGGAGAGAGAAACATCAATGATAGCATGGGAGGCCACTATTTTAGACAAAGCAAGCATTTACATAGTCCAGAGCAAAGCAATGTCCTTGGAAATAAAGATGAGGGCCAAAACGTGGGCAATATCTCTAAAGAGTGTTGATGGGGATTAGGGAGAGAGGGAAGTAGTGAAGCTCACTCAAGGTTTGAGCTTAGGAAACCAAAATAGAAAACACTGCAGCACGAATTTGGGGAAGTGAAGAGAGAGTCAGGTTTAAAACAGGCTGGATATACATAATTGTGGATCATTTACATAGAAATGTTCCAAAGAGTTGTAAATGTGTTCGTGCCTTTCCATAAAGGAGCTAGTATTTCACACAGCTGTGTCTTCAACTATGAGCAGAATAGAGCAGGAAGCAACGAGAATGAAGAATAAGTAGTATGTGAAATGCCAGTGCTTGGAGGACAGAAAAAAATAATCAGTGAACGAAACTAAGAAATCAGTTCGATAGTTTTGAAGAGAACATAGAAATGCTATGAGCAGAATGAAGTTGACCAAAAAAAGGCCCCTAAATCCTCACTAATGCAGTCAGAATGATAACTTCAGAACTATATCTTCTGCAAATCTAACCAAAGCAACAAATATGTTCACATTTTACCTTTATGACTTAAAAAAAAAAATTACAGAAAAAAACAACTTGCAGCGTAATCCTATATAATAAAAGGGTAATGCAAATCGACCAAACGGCAGAACGACCGGTCCAAAAACCAAATCCCCTTCACAAATCAGTCGGAGTCTATTCATAAACAGGTTTGAACAGATACCTAGGAGGCGAGTGCAAATGGAAAACAGTTCTAGTCAAGCCCACTTTGTTGTCTAGCTTTTGGATGTTTCTAAAATATCGCTAGTGTTTCTGGATCCAGCGTCTTTTTATTTGGGTCTTGATCCTAAACTCCTTTTCTTGAATACAAATTATTTACAACACAATGTTTCACATTCAAAATTCATATTAAGTATAAAAACATAAACCAACTGACTTCCTTCGTCTTCAGCTCAAATAATTTTCTGTTAAAAATATACATCATTATGCCCAGCTGGCATGGCTCAGTGGTTGAGTATCAACCTATAAACCAAGATGTCAGGGTTCCATTCCTGGTTAGGGCACATGCCTAGGTTTCAGACTAGATCCCCCATGTAGGGTGTGTAGGAGGCAGCTGATCAATGATTCTCATCATTGATGTTTCTATCTTTCTCTCTCTCCCTCTCTCTTCCTCTCTGAAATCAATAAAAATATATTAAGAAAATATATATATATATACATCATATAAGGAAAGTTAGTACTTTAAATAAAACACCCATTGTAGCACCAATACAAAATTATGGTCACTTAGACAAATAATTCGATATTCAGAAAATTCTAAACCAAAGGTAACATACTTGACAATTTTATAGTCTCTTCATAAACCTATTTTCTTTTAGCTTTAGTTTCACCTTTTACAATGATAAAATAATAATTATAATATTTTGCTTATCAATTAAATTTACTTACTCAGGCTTATTCATATATATTAAGAGACATATATATCAGTTTTACATATGCATATATGTAAAATGACTTTTAAGTATAACACATTATCTCCCAGTTTCATTCTTTTCTGAAGTATGTACAAAGAGCAAAAGCATTTCTTTCATTTTGTAATTTTTCAAAAGAAACAATTCTCGAGAAAATTAGGAAGATACTGTGAAATCATATTATAGTTAAAATTTAAAGGAAGATGCAATCTTTAGACATCATCAGGCCTAATCTACTCATTAGAGGGATGAAGAAATAGAGATACAAAGCTTAACTAAATGTTCCAGACCCACTTAATCTCATCTCTATTCTCTTTTTACTGTATGCTATATTCCCAGTAGAGAAAAAAGAAAAAAAAAAATCCTTGGGCAATAAATGAATTCCGCTGATTACAATGCTTATAGAACAGCATCATTTAATAAACCTATCACTCTTTATAAATTATAAATGTCCAATCCCTACTATAAAATACATATATCTGATGTGATAATAGGAAAATTACTTACTTTTCACAGATCAGAAAACAGGCTCAGAATGGTTAAGTGATTTACTCAAAGTCACATTAGATAGTGAAGTTAGCATTCCTTCTGATATTTTGCACACATATACACAAGATTAAATATAAAATGACTGTTTATACCACCAAACTATGGATGTTATATCAGGTCAGAGAGCAAATACCTAACAATACTGCCTCCCGGATGGAATTTTACAAAATAAGTTTAAATTGCTTTTATACTGCTCGAACAGGTCATGCCTGCATCGACCCAATAGCCTAAATCGTCAACTATATTTTTTCATTCCAACTGTAAACAAATAGAAAGATACTTGACCAGAAAATGTTAAATTGTCAAAACTCCAATTAACCTTAAGCATTTATATATATTTAAAACCATTAAAGCAAGGTTTCCATTTGGAAAGTCCCTCGCTATTGAAAATCAATGTGTTGCCTGCTTTAGCAAATTCTTTTTTTCAGATATGGTCAGATTCACATGGCGATGTCTATCTCTTATAAATGGACATTAAAAATCTCATCTATCTGTTAAATATGCCAATTCATTCTTTAGAGACAAGTAATCCTATATAATAAAAGCCTAATATGCTAAGTGAACTGTCATCCCATCATCTGTTCAACCAATCAAAGTGTAATATGCTAATCATATGCTAAGGATGCTTAACCAATTGCAATGACCTGCACTGACCACCAGGGGGCAGACAGTCAACCAGTTGACCAGTTGCTACGATGTGCACTGACCACCAGGGAGTGGACAGTTGACTGGTCAACCAGTTGCTATGACATGCACTGACCACCAGGGACAGACGCTTCGACCACTGGTTAGCTTGCTGCTGGGGTCTGGCCAATTGGGAATGAGCGAGCAGACACAACCTGGAGCCCTCCCGCGGTCCCTCCCCAGCTGGCCAACCTCCCGTGTCCCTCCCTGGCCCCGATCATGCACCGGTGGGGTCTCTCAGCCTGGCCTGCACCCTCTCACAATCCAGGATCCCTCTGGGGATGTTGGAGAGCCAGTTTTGGCCTGATCCCGCTCAACACAGGAGCTGCCCCCTGGTGGTCAGTGCACTCCTACAGAGGGAGCACTGGCCAGCCAGAAGCCAGGCCCATGGCTGGTGAATGCAGTGGCAGTGGAGGGAGCCTCTCCTGCCTCTGCAGCAGTGCTAAGGATATCCGACTGACGGGTCTAAGCCGTCAGATGGACCCACCCCTTGAGTGCATGAATTTCATGCACCAGGCTTCTAGTATGATGAATAAAATTTTTTAAAAAAGGACTTATTTCTTACGAAGCAAACAAGTAACATCTTTGAATATTTTAGGGGAAAAAAATATTAAAGGCTCATAGTGAAAAGTTACAGTTGTCAACTGTAATACAAACCAAAACACCCAAAGTCTTTATTTAATTGTCATAATTACCTACCTTGTTTATTTTTCCCAGAACCAAAATTAAGTGGGCAAATTTAATAAGTTGTTTTCTCAACGTAATATTGGCAGCTAACATTAACATGGCTAATTATATGTATGATATCAGTTAGCCCCATCAATAACTCATTAACCTCACGAATTACTTTTATAGACCCAATTAGCAGAAGAGGAAAATGAAATACAAAGGCATTAACCTTGACTTGGGTCACCTAGGAGAGAAGACCCTCAAGTAGTCTTGGCTCTGAAGCCCACGTATTAGCCCTAATGCTATACTCCCTCCTTTCTTACCAGTTAGATGCTGCCTACAGAAAGAAGCTAATAAGCATGAGCTAAGAAAAAATAAAATCAACATACAATCAATGTAGTACAAAAAAAAAACACAACCTGTACAATATTCATTCAGAAGTGGATGGTAAATTAGCCGACTTCTAACTGTAGTACCGTAAACTCATTCAATATTAAAAACTAAAATATTTAGAAGTAAATTACGGTTCATATTTTGATAAAGTAAGAAGAAACTGATTCAGTAAAATATTAGTTTTCTAATTATCACCTAATTATTTCAGTTATTCTATCAATACAATAACTGAAAAAATATTACGGAACAAACATAGGTTGGATTCCTATGCACTATAATCCACGTACATTGAGAAAAGTGACCCCCATCAATCCTAGCAATAGTCAGACGCTATTTATTACAACTATAGTATATTTTTCTAAATCTGGATTGCTCTTCCCCTTTCCAGAAACTAACCAAAAGCTGTCTACAGAGAAATGCTAGAACTAGGCACTCGGTAAGAAAAAGACTGAAAAAAGTATAAGAAATTTATAATATTAACTTAACAGTTTACTATCTATAGGGCTTTCAGGTCCAGACAGAGTTCTACAAAAATCAATATGCATTAAGAAGTTCCCAAAGCCCAACAGAATTGTCATACATAACACATCACTCCCCAACCATTTACAACACACACGGAAGATACTTAATCCAGGTAAGGATTTATTTTCATAGCCTGCCTCTAAGCTCTCCATTTCTCATTTCCATAGCTAGTTTTCCTTAGAATCTACATAGAATGAAGTTAAAATAAAATAATAATAACTGAGAAGTTTGGAAACTTGTTTAACTATCTAAGTTGTCTATCAACTATGAGTTCCAATGATTCAAATATGCAACCTCTTGAGAAATGAAAGAGAATTAAGTTGCTGGACAAGTTCATTCTGTTTTGTGTTTGTTTTTTTAAAGAGAAAACATTTAGGCAGATGTCTCTGTTATGAAGATTGAAGGTCAGAAACCCTAAGAAAATTAATGGCCACTGCATAATAGTAGTCACACACCATGAAACAAAAGCACTCACTAATTTATAAACTACTAAAATTCATTAAGTTAGGCAATTTTAGAACAAACAAATGGAATAATGGCCACAAAGTGACAGACAATACCAGAATTTGATTTCTCATATGTGACACACACTCTGTGGTCTCCTGCAGTAAGAAGATACACGATAGCTTATGAAATAAGAAAATTCTCCATCTTATTAGATACACCCAGTCGTCAGCTTCCCATTTTTCCATCTGACAAACTGGATGTAAGCAAATGAGAGCGATCAGAATGGTGAAAGACAGAATTATGTCACTGAAGAAATAAAATAAATAAATACATATGTTCAGGGCTTTAGAACTTTAAATAAGGGCTAGCTACATTCAGCAAATGGCATAATGCCTTACATGTTATTGATGCTCATTAAATATAGACTCTGTGACTGAGGGGATAAATCAGTTAATATACAAGTCTTTTGGTGATTATTTCCAGAGCCTGGAAATTACTCTAGAATCACAGAATTAGGTACAAGTTATAGGAAGGCAAAGTTTTGGTTTAATGTATAATAAAATTATAAATTATAGCTGTCCATCAATGTAACAGGCTGTCTCTAAAGATAGAGTGTACCCCAAAGCTGTGCCCATTTCCCTTAGGAGTGCTCCACAGATGGGCATTCGGTCTGGCTGACTTTTTAAAAAAAATTATTTTTATTGATTTCAGAGAGGATGGGAGAGAAAGAGAGAGATGGGAACAACAATGATGAGAGAGAATCATTGATCAGTTGCCTCCTGCACACCTGACACTGGGGATCAAGCCTGCAACCCAGGCATTGGAATGGAACCATGACTTCCTGGTTTATAGGTCGAAGCTCAACCACTGAGCCACGCCGACCAGACTAAAAATCTCTATAATGCTGTGATTTTTCCCTTCTCTTTGAATTTTGTTGTTGTTGTATGCTCTCATTTCTCATTTTAACTAATAATTTCTGGTGCTTTCTCTCTTCCCTGAAAATCCATTCTTATTTCTATCCTCATGTATGAGCAAGCCCTATTCAAACAGAATAAATCCTCAGCTTCTCATTCATTTATTCTTACTGCTCCACCACACAGTCACACTCCAGGTCCTGGGGAGCAGGAGTGGAAAGAACCACAGTACTTTTAGATTCTAAACACCATCCATATATATATTTTTTTCCTCTTCTGGTATGTTTTGCAGTGATATTGACACATTTATTTTTACGACTTCAAAAGATGATAATTTGAGTAATGATACAGATGTGGCTCATTTTCTGCTTTTGTTCATTAAAGTCATCTTGATAGACAGCAGGGGTTGGTGAAGCTAAATAGCACTCTCCTATCTGAATCTGTCACAATTGAATAGATATAGCCAAAATCTGAGTGTGGATATTATATGAAGATTTAAAGAATCCAAATTCTTTTCCTTATTCTTGGATGGGGTGTAGTGGAGCAAACAACGATGGTGTGTATTGGATGGCTGGGATAAGACGTGGAATGAAGAAACCTCAGTTTCAGACCTGACATTACATCCCTGCATGCAGATTCTCACATATAAAACAGGGAATGGTGGAGCTCTTTGTCCTCTTCGCAGGTTTTTGTGCATCTAAAATGAATACATTTTGTTCATACTCCTATATACAAATATCAAGTAGCACTGGCTCTAAGAATGGGGTTAAAGTCCATTAGTAGTTAAAGGGGTATGTGCCCCAAATCTGCCCGATTAAAAACCTGTCAAGACATGCCAGAAAGAGGCAATTATAAAGCAGGATTCTATTACCACCATTCTCAAAATAAAGTACTTATTCTGTCATATTGTTATGGCCACTGACCTCATGTGCTTCTTTTTAAACTGCTTTGCAAAGACAAACCTAGATATTCTGGAAATGTATAAAATTTGTATCCCCCCCCCCCCCCACACACACACAAAAAAAAAAACAGCTCTTATGTAAATTATATTTCACATTGATTTTGGCTTTCCATTCATATTCATTACAAAGTCAAGTCACGCAAAGAAAATCGATGACTAAAAATTAAGAAAGCACTGTTCATACAAAGGGATTACTACTACTTTGCATACCTATTATTTTTATTTTCCACATTTGGTAAGGCTACATATTGGGGGGAAATGTATAACCAAATAAGTAAAAGTTAATATTCTCCTGCCATTTGAAGGAGCAAAAGCATATTTGGATTTTTCTTTCTCCAACCCCCCAATGCTCTGCGGGTTCTTTATCAATATCAATGGCTTGAGACCATGTTATCCTGTGACTGCCATTGAAATGAATGGTACTGCAGTATCTTGTTATGAAAGGGCATTTGATGATTTGGCAGGTGAGAGATTATTAAATCTTGAATGTGAAATTCTGAGGAATTATGAAACTGCATGCTTCAAACAACTCTGGAATCCACTCAAACTATATCTCTCTTCGGGGGGATAAAATGCCACGTAGGTTTCAGTGTTTTTAAGTGTTTTTGGAGGCTTTGAAAATGGAACACCTGCAGTTATTCACACATGAACTTTGTGTTTGCAAAACTGACCCATCCCAACAGCATTGTCTGTGAAAATATTATACTTATTAAACCACAGTTAATTTCTTTTGCAGTTTCGCATTAAAAGAGACCATACAGTTAATATTAGCTGTGCCGCATCTAGAAAACACAAATTTCATATCTTTCAATTAATGTTAGTAATGGATAGGAATGGTTTTTCTTTCCCTATATTAAATATGTTTGATTAATATTGGGGAAAACTAAAAATTGAAGAACTCTAAATTTTCAGTAAGTCTCACACACACAGATAATCTGATTAAGAGAACCCAGGAGTGGGCCTAGGCCGGCAGTCGGACATCCTTAGTGCTGCTGCGGAGGCAGCAGAGGCTTCAGCCACCACCGCTGCGCTCGCCAGCCATCAGCCTGGCTTCTGGCCGAGCAGTGCTCCCCCTGTGGGAGCACACTGAGCACCAGAGGGCAGCTCCTGCGTTGAGCATCTGCCACCTAGTGGTCAGTGCACATCATAGTGACCGGTCGTTCCACTATTTGGTCAATTTGCATATTACCTTTTTATTATACAGAATATAAATGAGTTATATGTGTGTGTGTGTGTGTGTGTGTGTGTGTGTGTGTGAGAGAGAGAGAGAGAGAGAGAGAGAAAGAGAGAGAGAGAGTGATTAATTGATTTAAGTAATTGGCTCACACAATTGTGCTATCTGGTAAATCTAAAATCTGCAAGGTAGGCCAGCAGGCTGGAAATTCAGGAAGAATGGAGGCTGCAGGCTCAACTCAGTCTGCAGGCAGTATCCCTCTTCTTTCCAAAGGTCAGTCTTTTTATAGTGGGGCCTTCATCTGATTGGATGTGCTTCCCCTCACAATATGAAGGGCAATCTGCTTTAGTCAAAATATACTGATTTAAATGTTAATTTAATCTAAAGAATAACTACACAGAAATACTTAGAATAATGTTTGACCAAATATCTGGGTACCATGATCTAGCCTATTTGACAAATGAAATTAACCATGACAATATCCAACCTCTGATTGCAATGGACATACAGGGCATTTTCATCATGAATGTGGGTTAATATTTTCCCTTATTTTAATGAATACTAAGAAAGTGAAATGGAGAAAATTTGTGTCAGAACGACATAAGTAATTTCTTTGCTGGATTGAACGACAGTTTATAAATATAAAAAGAATATTTTCTCAATGTCTGTGCTATTAAATAATGTGAAACCTTCAGCTCTAGCACACCTTTTAGTTTAATCTGTATTATTTACATTTTCTCCAGGACTTCCTTAAGTCTAGATAATTAGCAAAACAATAAACCAAATTCTGATTTGGAGTATTTGTTAATTTCTATAGTGTAAATACACTTACCATGGCTAATTCCAAGCTACTAATATAGTGTCACCTGACCAAAGTTGGGGAAAAACAACATGCAGTTACAGAACCCACTGACCCAATAGAGAATCTATCCTCAAGAGCATAGATAATTTTAAAAGGTAGTATTATCATTAGCACATAAAAAGCTTCCAGTAGAATCTCTGTTTTTAATAAGACCCCTTTTCTGGGTATCTACCCCAAAATTTAAAAAACATTTATTCACAAAGACATATGCACCCCTGCAGCATTATTTACAGTGTTTAAGACATGGAAACAACCAAAGTGTCCTTCGATAGATTGGATAAAGAAGATGTGGTACATACACATAATGGAATACTGCTCAGCCATAAGAAAAGATGAAATGCTGTGATTTGCAACATGGATGGACCTTGAAAACAGCATGCTAAGCAAAATAAGTCAAACAGAAAAGTTAAGAACCATATTATTTCACTCATAGTTGGGATATAGAACTGAAAACAACAAATGAATAAACAAGAGAAAACAAAAAACTCATAGACTTAGACTTAGTATGGTGAGTTAGCAGAGGGAAGTGGGGTGGAGCAGGAGTAAAAGCTAAATGGGACCAAATACTATATATGGTGATGGAAGATCATTTGACTCTGGGCTCACAATACAACATGAAGATCATGTATCATGGAAATGTATACTTAGAAACCATATACTCTTTTTTGTTATTGTTGTTAATCCTCACTAGAGGATATTTTTCCATTGATTTTAGGGAGAGTGGAAGAGAGAGGGAAAGACAGAGAAAAACATCGATGTGAGAGAAATATATCAACTGGTTGCCTCCTGCAAGTGCCCTGACCAGGGCCCAGGCAGGGGAAGAGCCTGCAACCAAGGTATGTGCCTTTGACTGTAATCAAGCCCAGGACCCTTTGGTCGGCAGGCTGACTCTCTATCCACTGAGCCAAAACTGGCTAGGGAAGAAACCATATAATCTTATTAACCAATGTCAACCCAATAAATTTAATAATAAGAAAGAAAAAATAAGATTTACTTAATCATTAGTTCATATAATTTAATTTTTATAAGAGCTGTATTAACAACCAGCTCACAGCAATTCCTAAAAATTTAACAAAGCATTTTTGTGAGCTGGTATGAATTGGCCCCAGAAAGTTACTGCAGCGTTACCTTTCCCAGTCATTGCTGGGGAATGAAATTTTAAAAAGAGAATTTCATCCACTTGGAATCAAGGATTCACATTAATAAAATATAGTGAACTGCTCCTGCAATGTGTTCAGCCTTATCAGTTATTAACAATCATAATGAACTCACCTATCTGCTCCTTTCCTGAGGGCCAGCTTTGATGAGCAGTGATAAGGAGGCGACATGGGAAGGAATATAGAAAAAGTAAATACAAGTGGAAAAGGAAAGAGACCCACAAGGAGACTCTGACAGACTTGAAATGTGCCAAACTGAACATTTAGGTTAGGATTGGTTTTCATATATTGTGTGGTTATATATTGCTATGACATAAATGCAAATACTGAGGAATTTCAATCGCTTAGTTTTATTCTAAACTTTTATACAGAATTCAAACTTAGAGTTTTTGCCTAAAAGCACACATTCTATGAATGGTGTGTAATTTCAAGCTCAAATTTGAGAAATGTTTGCTTAGGATATATGCTTTATATCTACTTCAAAATCATTATATTAGCCTACTGAGAAAATAAGCATTATAATCACAACCTAAGGCACACATGAATTTTGTGAGTATATTATATTTATGCTAATAGAAAATGGGATGAAATTCAAGCTCACTTGCCTTCATTAAATGTACTAAAAGAATTTGTCTCTTAAACAACTTTATAGAAAGTTGCAAAATCTGTCCTATAAATATTTATCTCTTTTCAAGGTGTAGAATGGATTGGAAAGGGCAAGAGTGGGTGTGTGGAGACAGTAGTTACAAGCAGAACTCAGATGAGAGCTAATGTTAAGATATATGAAGGAAATGATGATAGAAATGAAAGAGAGCGGGCCCAAAACATATTTAGGAAAGAAATCAAGAAGACTTAGTGATGGCTTAGAAATAAGGGGTTAGAAGAGAGAGTCAGGATTAGTGAGATTTTACTTAAATTAAAAAAAAAAAAAACACACACTAGAGTGTATTCATAGGACATCTGTATTCACGAAAGCCAATTGATGAGTCAGGTTAATTACTGTTCTCCACATGTTGAATTTCTGACATAGTTTCTGTAAGCATAATTCAGCAACACAACAATGGCACTGACTGTCATGCCAAAATGAATTGCTAACATATGCAATTAAAATAAATGTCTATGAGACATAATTGTCAAAATAGTAATTATGACTTGGTGAGCTAGAAACAGTCTGAAAACTTACTTGAAATTAAATTCCTGTCTTCTATATAGACTCAGTATATTTCAAACCAAGGTATTAAAATAAAAACATTAATCAAACTCTTTATTACTGACTATTCAATAACATGATTCAGATAAACAGTATATAACTGGGAAATGCTTTGAGTATTTTAATGATTTTGAAATCATGTTCACTTGAAATATTTTTCCATTTCGAAGAATAATGAAGAACAAAACACTCTCAATTTTAAAAATGTACAGTCACTCATGGCATTCACTACATGTAAATAAGTTTTCTAAAACAAGAGCACCCTGCCAAGCAAAAGGTAGACCTTTGGACATGTGTACAAGGAATATTTACTCAGCAACCTATTAGATTTGGCCAAGTATCCTACCTAATAATAGACAGATATGCAAATTGACCATACCTCCAACACACCCACAAGCCACGCCCACCACCCAATCAGAGCGAATATGCAAATTAACCCAACCAAGATGGCTACAGCCACAGAGAGCAAGGTTTCCTAGGTAACAGAGGAAGCCAAGCTTTCCGCCTGCCCTTGCCAGGCCTAAGCCTCCACTCAAGCTACAAAGTTTCAATTATAGAAGGTAAACAAATTCAAACAGAAATGGCTGCAGAATGGAGCTTGAGAGAGCAGGCCAGGGTTGTCCCCGGCAACAGGGGAAGCAAAGCTTTCTGCACACCCTGGCCGGGCTCACCCACTTAAGGCTACAAAGTTTCAATTATAACCCCAACAGAAATGGCTGCTGGCCACAGAGGGAGCCCCAGGCTTGGCTCTGCTCCAGGCTACAAAGTTTCAATTGTAGAAGGAGAATAAATTCCAGATACCAGGGCCTCCGCTTGGGTTGCCAGGGGGCGTGGCCGGCCTGCAAACCACCACAGGCCCCTTGCTCAGGATGCCCCATGCCCCAAGGGAACCCCACCCTGATCAGGGACACCCTTCAGGGCAAACCAGCTGGCCCCCACCCCTGTATCAGGCCTCTATCCTATCTAATAAAAGAGTAATATGCAGATTGATCATCACTGAAACACACAATATAGCTGCCCCCATGTGGTCAAAGATTCTGCACCCATGTGGACACAATATGGCCACCACAAGATGGCCAGCAGGAGAGGGCAGTTGGGAGGCACCCAGCCTGCAAGGGAGGGCAGTTGAGAAGGACCAGGCCTGCAAGGGAGGGCAGTTGGAGGTGATCAACCCTGCAGGAGAGGGCAGTTAGGGGTGACCAGGCCAGCAGAGGAGGGAAGTTGGGGGCAAACAGGCTGGCAGCAGAGTGGTTAGGGGGTGATCAGGCTGGCAGGCAGAAGCGGTTAGGGGCAATCAGGAAGGCAGGCAGGCAAGCAGTTGGGAGCCAGCAGTCCTGGATTGTGAGAGGGATGTCTGACTGCCCGTTTAGGCCTGATCCTGGTGGGCCCTCGGGGGGTTCCAGATTGGAGAGGGTACAGGCTGGGCTGAGGGACAACCCCCTTCCATGCACGAATTTCGTGCACCGGGCCTCTAGTAAAAATATAATGGGCTATACTGGAAACAAAAGTCATAGATGTTTGGATATAGTAATGAGATAAAAAGCTCTTATAAGTAAATAATCATAGGATTCTGCAAAAATAATATTCAAGAAGCAATTTTCAGAGGCATACTTCTAGCAAATCTTTAGGAGGTATCGAATTTCACTAATTCTGAGACTGACTTTATTATTATTACTATTATTTTACATTTTAACATCTGAAATCAAGATGCCTCTTACAATTGATATTGTCTTTTAATGCTGGGAAGACAAACACAAGAGATGGTCATTACATGGTTGCTATTACCTGCTCTTGTGCAAATCAAACTGTCTTCTCCTGACTGAGCCAGGTGCAATGTTGGTACAATACATGTTTCGCTGAACTGCTATTTCAAATATCTTCAAAATGTTCCCATCGTGATTCATCACTGAAACAAATTTATTGTTTATCCTGAAATGCATGGCAACAAATGACAGGACATAAATTTGGCCTTAGTAAAATATTCTTCATCGGAGGTTGACTACAATTTCTGATTTTCTGCAAAGCAACAAACACATGCTCTATGAAACACAAGAACCATATCCATAATTATGTGAAGCTATTATATTTTGTTACTGATATTTGTGCTAAAAAAAAAAAACTGTCTCACGTGCCATTCAGTGAAGTTTAAGAAAAGATAGATGTGCCCAATCCTTCAGAATAGATGATAAAATGTTTCTAAGCAGTGAGGGACAGATGTGATGGATTCATGGGTTGGGCAGGAGTACCATTAATGAAACTGTCATAATTTTATTGCAGGCATTTTTTTTTCTTTTTTAGTGATATGTGAAATGAAGGTGCATCTTATAGTGAACATCATATTTGGTTCAGGATAATAAGGTTATGCGAGCAATGAACTGACAAATGGAAGAGATCTAGTCTCAGCTCTTTAAATCATAATCTGGAAAACCAATAGTCTATTCATTGATCTAAGCCCCAATTTGATCACTTGCAAAGTAAAGATGTTGAGCTAGACCATTGCTTAGGTCTCTTCTAGTTCTATGACATTATACATTTTCATTAATTTTAAATATTTGCAGCAAATCTATCCTAAAATATATATATAGGAAAACGGCTCACTAAAATTCCTATCCATTTGAAATGCTAATACATATAAAATAGAAGTAACTAGTATTTCTTCCTATGACTTTTGTATTCAGACTTTTAAAAGTAAAATATGATAGGAACCATATTAATAGGAGAAAGAAGCAAATAGAAAATGAAATATTAGGTTGAATAAAGATGTGGTCAAAATTTTTATTTATTTATTGATTTGTTTGTTTATTAAATATATATGTTTTTCTTGATTTTGGAGAGGGAGAGAGATAGAAACATCAATGATGAGAGAGACTCATTGATTGGCTGCCTCCTGCACAAGCCTTGTATCCAGACTGGGAATGGAACATCCAGATCCTTGGTCCATGGGAAGCTCAATCCACTGTGCCACCACAGCTGGGCAAGACTATTTAGAAATCATGAGCATCCTATATAATAAAAGCCTAATATACTAAGTGTCCTGTCGTCCAGTCAGTCATTCAACCAACTGAAGTGTAATATGCTAATGATATGCTAAGGCCGCTCAACCACTTGCTATGATGTGCACTGACCACTGGGGGGCAGACGCTCCAACTGGTAGGTTAGCTTGCTGCTGGGGTTTGGCTGATGGGGACTGAGCGAGACTGGCCGGACATGCTCTGGAGCCCTCTCGCAGTCCCTCCCCAGCTGGCCAGGCTCTTGCATCCCTCCCCGGCTCCTATTGTGCACTGGTTGGGTCCCTTGGCTTGGCCTGTGCCCTCTCGCAATCCAGGACCCCTCGGCAGATGTAGTAGAGCTGGTTTCAGCCCGATCCTACAGGCCAGGCCGAGGGACCCCATTGGTGCACAAATTTGTGCACCAGGCCTCTAATCCCTAAAAAAAGAACAGATGAAATGGAAGAGAAAGATAAAATCATAACCTTAGTTTAAAACATACTTGGCTTTGAACCCTTAAAAATTGGTTATATTATACTAGTAAATGTTGTGCTATATATGTGTTAATAATTTTCACTTATTTAACCTGAATACTATAGTCAGTAATTTTAAGTAAATGAGAAATTATTATAAAGTACTTTGATACAAAACCTTATTATCAGATAAAAATTTAAATAATAACCTACCAAAGGGCATGTATCAAATTTGCATTAAACCTCATTTAACAAAGACAGTTACTATGGGAGGTGATAAAAGTCTGATGAGGTTAAAGGAATGTGGTAATGGAGATATTTCCAGTGAAGCTAAGCTTTTTAACTTGAGCTTAGAAATTGGTGATAATTAAGGTGAATAATTTCACTAAGATATAATTTACCAAAGCCAATGGAAGGTTATACAAAGGTATAGAAGGCCAAACAATTTTTAAAGTAATCTGGAAAAAAATGAGATCAAGGGAAATTTTATGCAGATATAATTATTACTATATAATTGAAGAAATAGTTTAGACTGATTCTTTCTCATAATGGGTTGTCAATTTCAGTACTTAGTTTTAACGTGGACTATTAAAAGAAAATCTAAACCCTGTGTAGCAGATAATCTTTTAAAATGTATCATTTTAAAAGACAGAACACAATTCCAAAACCAACCTTAATTTGTTATAAATGAGACATACATGTTAAAATAACAATATGAGATCAAAATATAGATTCAAATACATAATCAAAGATTGATAGCATTCAATTTGATGTATGACAGCGCGTATTAATTCAGTCTGGAGTTAAAGATATTCTTGTCCTACTAGTAAGTACACTATTTAGAAAAATTTATTGGTAAAACTAGCTCACTTTAATCAATATATTCTCTGTTATTTTATCTGAATCAGAAATATATACTATAGGCAAGCTCTCATCCTGCGTTAAGCTAGCACTATCTCTGGTGCATAGGAGATACATTAGGAGCTAGATCTCCATGGGTCTCTCCTATTTTTTAATATTCTGATAGCAGAGGATACTAATTGCCCAAGAGTAAACTGCGTTGGAAAATTGTGTTTCCCCTGGGAACTAGGGGCAGATTTGTTTACTGTCCAGTAAACTCAAGATACTGACTCTTTCCAGAACAAAGGTCAGGCAGGTTTGCTTGGTGACCATTGTAAAAGATTCAGGTTTCCTAAACACAAGGTTCCTCAGCTGCGACAAGAACCCACTGTATAAACGGACCCCTCCCAGTCCCCTCCATGTCATCCCCAAAGCACATGGAGGGATATAAAAGTCATGCTACTAGCTGTGCTGTGAGTAATAAAGTCTTTGTCTCTGATCCAAGACTATCATGCCACTTTCCAGAATCCGCCATGAATCTTGCAGACTAAATACTGGCCTGAAAGTAAGATACATTCTCAGACCCTTCACATTCTTGACAGGAACCCAAACATTTCTCATAAAAAGAATGAATTAATTTCCCTAACTTTTTTTTTCATTTTCTAGTTTTTTTAAAGATTATAAAATAGGAATTGGTCCCTTCAGTAATTACTTGTAAATATACAAATAATATGATTAATTTCAGAGATATTGATTTCTGAAAAATATAACCACTGGCCATTTGAGCTCTGATGGATTAATATTTACAGAACATACCCTCAAAACAGGTCAAACCAGTTAGCCTGTACAACCCATTCTCTTCTCATCTCCATCCAGTTCAGCTAGTTAATTTTACATATCATTTAGTATATCATTTCTGATATGTGAAAGTAAATGCATATCAGATTCATGGACATGTTCACTGAGTGAAAAGCATATTAACTACTCAATTACAGACACTTCCCCCACACACTCCCATATCAGTAGAACACTATTGGAGAAAAATACCCCGTGTCATATTTAAGATGTAGCTGTGATTTATAAGAATCATTAAAGAAAACCTGAACATTGCCAGGGTATGAGGAGAGCAACCTGAAGAACAACCAATTGGACCTATTAGGTATGTCTACTGAATGTAATATACTTATGATGAAAGTCAAGTTCTGTGCACAAAACAGGCAGATCATAAACATTAAAGATGATAGAAACACAAAGGTAACCTGCCATTGCATCTTGGTAACTGTTTGATATTTTGATAAACTTTCATTACATATCAAATCTATTAGAGAACAAAAGTTGCCAACATGCAGTTTCTGAATCAGATACATGTTATTGATTGTTTCTTGTTGTCTTTATAGAAAATTCCATATAATAAATTGGAATTGCTTTGTACAGTTTAATGATAAAAATCATCAGGTGACAATTTTCAAGTATGACTTTTTATCACATTAATACAAGTGTTTACTAACCATGTTTAAAATTAGATAAAATGACATTGCTATACTTTGATTATAGCCTGCACAAATTTCCAGTATCTGATATGTCAAGATAATTGGGTCTATTCTATGAATCCAGTCCTGAAACCTATATTCCTGACAGCTCATAGTAAGCAATACAAAATTCAAGAGAAATCCAGCCAATTGTCATAAAGTGAGAGAGGGCTAAGTTTTAAAGAGAAATAAGTGACAATAATAGCTGACAGAGTGAACTTTCTCCCCTTTTATATGGTAGATAGCAATATCATAGGCCACTCTCAACATACAAAAGAACCTGTTGAATATTACAAAGCACATTGTGAGACTGCAGAACCTTGATATTCTTCACTATTTAATATTTAGTATTTCTTCATATAACTAAATAAAATCAATTCCCCTTATTTTGACAGGCATTGAAAACGGAATAGTACTTTTTCCATCAGCAAAACATACACACACACACACACACACACACAAATAGATAAATAAATAAGTGTAGAGTCATGACTTTTCCATCTAATTTCCATTTTCAGCTGTAAGGAATAGAAGCAACAATTAGGAAAGAGCTAATACGGCAAGGGTTTCATGACCAACATCAGTTGCATTGTTTTGCATTAGCTGTTCCAACAGCCACCAGAAGATAATGACTTTCAGTCACTATCAATCAATAATTTTTCCAGTTGTAATTTCCCATAAGTTATTGCCATTACCAGTAATCAAGCTTCGTCCTTTGTTTCTTGAAATTAAACTTGGACAATGCAGTATGACTAATTATCAGTGGATCTTCAATAGCTCCTATCAATAATCTGCCACTTTGGACATTAGATCATACTACTAATAGATGAAAGCTCTATGTAATTTTAACTTGTGGTGAAAGGCTAAGCAGTTGCACACATATCATTTACCCTACTATAAATGAAGAGCATTATGCTGCCTAGATGAAGCTAGATTAAAATCAATTGAAGAGATTAGTTGGTTTTGTTTATAATGTATTTTTATAATTTATCTGACAGCTGTTTGCTGAATACCATAGAAGAATGCATATGAAGCAGATATAACCCTGTTAAATAAATCGATCCTCCTTTAAATCTCTTTTGGGAATGTATTATCCCCTAACAGGGTTCTTAAATCAATTCTGCAATGGTAAGATTCATAATGGCACTAAAAAGTTACTGATCACCAAGATTTTTATAATTATGTTTAATGACGATTAATTAAATGACTAGAAATAGTGCTGTGTTGGTATCATATTAGGGAAATCATACTATCTAGAATGCCATTTTATGTAAAAATAATAATGCAACATATTAATATCAACAATGTACATATTGAATTATCTAGCTCATACCTGATGAAGGAATTCTTGTTTTAAAGCAAAATAAAATGAAACATTTTCGATGGCCTTTCTCGTTTTGGTTTTGTTGTGTAAGACCATCTTCTGATGCACAGAGGCAGTGTAAACACAAAAACTTCTATTCCTAAGAGCCACTCATGTCCAATGGCAAATCCATCTAGTCCCCAGTAAGGTTCCTTAATTCAGTATTTATGTTTTCACCTGTATATATTGGTAGTGTCTTTAGTAAATGTGATAAATTGTGTCCAGAATTTAAATTACCCACTAACATTTTAAATACCCAGACCATAAATGTTAGGCTATGCTTCTACAAAGACAAAGACTATTCTATACAGTTTTATTTTCCTAATACTTGTCTAATGGCCCACTAAAATAAAAGTTACTTAATATAACTAAGGCCATACGAAGGAAACCATTGTCAACCTCCTTATTTAAAGTTCTTCAAGTCTCAAGGTATAGAAAGGATTATACCCAAATAGAGAGCAATGTATCCTCTTTTTCTCAACTCTGTAAAATTATCAATTGTATCTTGGGAACTCTTGCTTTAGACCAGTTATAATAATAATTCATTGTTCATCAAATGAGAATGAACAAAAGTCTCCATTCACATACTTGAAATATACCCACACTACAGAAAGAGAATTGTGTGATGTTTCAGTTTCCCATTCAATAAATTTCACTTTCTTTGCAGAAAAATGACTGATATGTAGTGGCATCAGGAAGGGACATGTCTACTATACATTTACTTCTGGCCCATAAGGAATATTATTTGTGGCAATGACAGAAATCTCAGAATAATGACAACATTCCCTATTAAAATTAGTTTGAATCTGAGTTTCCAAGGCAGCTGAGAGGAGACACAGGCAAAAGAGGCCAGATGAGTGAGCTCTTTAGAGACTCAGGAGAGTGCCTGGAGAGAACTTGCACCATGCAAGTCATGGAATGGGAGTTTAATCTCAATTAAAAATCACTCTCCCCCTAGCCTATTTGGCTCAGTGGATAGAAAGTCGGCCTGTGAACTGCAGGGTCCCAGGTTTGATCCCAGTCAAAGGCACGTACCTTGGTTGCAGGCTGGATCCCTGGCCCTGGTCCGGGTGTGTGCAGGAGGCAAACTGTTGATGTGTCCCTCTCACATCGATTTTTCTCTCTCTCTGTCTCTCCCCCTTCCTTCCACTCTCTCTAATAATCAAAAAGAAAAATATCCTCAGGTGAGGATTAACCAAAAAATTAAAAATAAATAAAAACTTCTCTGAAATGCAGGATTGAGGTCCAGCTAATAATGAAGAGTGGGCTTTATGTAAATAAACTGATTTCAAAAGATGGATAATGATGATGATTATGATGATGATGATGATGATGATGATGACGACGACGACGACGACGACGCTTTTCCAATAAGGATAGGTAATTGATAGATTAAGTAAACTTTCAGACCTGGTGTTCATTAATCTAAGTAAAGCCTTTAATTAGGTCTCTAATTATATATTGTGGACCAGATAGAGAAAAAGGCCAGGGGAAATTTTAAAAAACACCCTAAGAATCAGCAAGCGATACCTAAACATTTTGTACCCAAACCATGTTCATTAGTAAGTAGACCTGAAGTTGGAGAAAAAGTGGTGTAACAGAGCTTTGTGATTTACTTTGCTGTCTCTGTATTTCCATCAGTGATTTGTAAGAAACATAGAGAAGTCACACTGCAGATAATACCAAACCAGGATGGAGAGCACAGGGGTATGCAGGATGAGATCATCAGACGTATAAACTTATTGTTTTTAAATGGGCAGTGACACAATTAAAGATTGTGTTTAGATTCTGAGAATGAATTGCACAAGTATATGAGCAGAATAGTCTGACTGATAGCAGCTCAGATAGAAAAATGAAAATAAAACTCTTGGCTTTAAAAGTGATCACGAGTTCAATGTGATATGGTTGTGATATCCTACTATGATTCATTATTCTTAGTTCTCATTTCCATGCTCTAAGTAGAAATATTGATGATCAGAACAGAATTTATCGAGAGTGTGTGAGGTCTTCAAACTATTAGAGAAATAACTGAGTGGAGTGAGTATGTTAGTTTAAGAAGGAAGCCTCAAGGAGACATGCAAACTTTCTTCAAATAAGTGAAAGCTCATCATAAAACACATTAATCACTTGCTTTGCTAAAGCACAGAACTAACCAAAGTGGATATGTGAGAGGGACTCGTCTGGTTCAGTACAGGACAGCCAGAGGCACTGAGAGAAAGAGGGTGAGATGGGACCCTGGAGCCAGCCATCACTCAAATACCCAATCATTCATAATTTAAGAATCAACAGGCATTGTGATCATCCTCTTTATGCCACACACTGCTTGACAGAAAGCTGGAGTGGATGTCCAAAATATTTAACAACTGTCTTGCATGAGCACCGATTAATCGGAACAGATGCTGATCAATCCTAAAAGACGCCTGCCACAAACAGCATTATGGCCACTCCAGTACCTGCCCCATATCAGTTCAGTATTATCAGCCGAGAGAGCAAAGGTCCGCATGTAATTATGGCATCTTAAGACATCTGCTATGCTGGAAGCATAATAAAGAGTAGTATCAGCCCTGAAATAAAATGGAATGGCTTAGAAATCAAATGGCATTTGAGATAAAACTTGACAAATAGTTGAACCAGCAAGTGAAGGGAACATCAGAAGTCATAAAACTGCAACAACATTTGTTATGTCTGGGGAACCGTAGTATCTTTAAATTACTATACCATCATGAAGGCTGGAGTGAATGGCAGGTGGTAAGATTAGAAAGGCAAACATCCAGGTAATGAAGGGTTATACTGTATGTACTAAGCAAAGAAGTACGGATGCTATCTTTTGAGCTTTGAGGAGCCACTGAGGAACTGTGAATAAGAAAGTGACATAATCAAAATTATTCAATTGGACAATCACTCTAATGGTATTAAGAAAGAGAGATTATAAAGCTATTGCAACCATGTAGGATTGCCCTAACCTAGAGAAATTGCATGGGGATAGAAAGATGAATATCAAAGATACCAGAAGGTAATCGTTCAGCATTTATTGACACAAGCAGGATACTGCATGTATTTTTACTTGGTACACTGGTGCTATTCACTGAGACAAGGAATGTAAAGTGCAAGGTACATTTTGGTAACTAATGAAAATAACAAATTCCATGTTTTTAGTTTGAGCATCCATCAAATATGAAGAAAGTATTTTTATTAGGCAGGGAACCTGAGAGAGAGATGAGGTCTAAAGTTAATTTTGGACTCAGCACAACTGAGACTACCTTTAAAAAGTGTATTGAGCCCTGACCGGTTTGGCTCAGTGGATAGAGCATTGGCCTGTGGACTCAAGGGTCCCAGGTTCGATCCCAGTCAAAGGCATGTACCTTGGTTGTGGGCACATACCCAGTAGGGAGTGTGCAGGAGGCAGCTGATCGATGTTTCTCTCTCATCGATGTTTCTAGCTCTCTATCTCTCTCCCTTCCTCTCTGTGAAAAATCAATTTTTTTAAAAAAGTATATTGAATGAGGGAAAAAAAAAGGACTGAAGTCAGAACTCACTTGAGAAAATTAACAATTAAACAGTGGGATGAGAAAGAGAAGCCCTCAAAGGTGACTACATCCACAGCTTTCTAAGTGTGTCACCTTGGACAAGTCACTTTGCCTCAATGAGTTTCAATTTCTTCAACTCATAACTTGGGAATAATCATACATAGCTCACAGGATAACAAACCCTCATGACTTGTCATGTACCCAGATGTGAGTTCTCTCCTTCTTTGTGGATATTTTGGGTCTGAGGCATTGATGAACTGACTCTGACTAACTAAGAGTAACTCATGTAAATTCCGACTTGAAAACTTCTTATTAAGAAAATAACTGAACAACCTTTGTGCTGCAGGGGGAGAGCACATGTCTGAAGTAAGATGGATCCGGATTTCTGACCTGACTTGACAATTTACTTAACCTGCCTGAACCTGTTCTGTCACTTGCAAAGTGAGTGTAACTGTACCTGCCTCACAGGATTCTGTTGCTTCAGGGAAACGGCATAAACACCTCATCTCTCCGTGTCTGCACCTCAGCAGGTATTCAGTAAGAGGTAGGTTTTTCTCCATTGTATCTCTTTGCTTCTCAAGTGCACTGCACCAGACATAAAACAACATTTCCTTAATGACTCAGGGTTATCATTACCCCGAACATCAGTTAATGTTACGTGTCTGGTATGCAGATGCAGCTGCAAATGCAATAGAACATCAGGCAAAATGAGCCACTCATGTAACACACAGTTGACTTGCTTCATTCCATCATATGCATGATATTGAATCTGCAGGAGCTTAAGATGATTTACCAGGCATCCAAAGAAATGTGAACAGCTGCCTTTCTAAGATTTGATATCATAGACGGGAGATGAACAAATGTTAGAGTGATTCATCAACCTCTCAAGTCCAACGTTTGTTGTTCTTTTACAGCTAACATAACTTTCGTATGCGTCTGGCCTTGTCTTTTATAAATGAAGTCTGGAATCTGTGTTGTACCACACTGCATTCTACAACAGTACAACACAGCTCTGTTTACTGCGTTTGCGTCCATTACCTTGCAATACTTTAGAGCTTAAGCCTGCACTAGAGATGCCAAAGGATCTCTCCCAATCCCATCTCTTTTGCCTAAGCATCCACATTTCATAGAACTGTGACCCTACCTTGACCCTGCCCCTGCCCCCAGGTGAGTGGCCTGAGAAACAGCACCAGATGCATGGACAGCTGATTTATAGTCTAGCATATGACAGCCTACTGTCAGATCTGAAAGGGTGAGCTACACCATTGAGAGCTCTTGTGTTAAAATGTATAAAGGGAAACACCAAGAAACCATGCCAGGTAGTGGAGAAACAATGCCACATATAATTGAAAGTGTGAAGGGACCAGAAAAGATACAGAGAGGACGAGGGAGTGAACAGAAAATGGATCAAATGTGCAGAGAGGAGCAGAGCTCAGAACTGCTGAGAGAGAGAGAGAGAGAGAGAGAGAGAGAGAGAGAGAGAGAGAGGAGGGCAACCAGAAGAGAAGCTCACTTTAATCTGTAAAGATACCCCGAGCCCCAAGGGCTTTTGAAGCTCCACATCCACTCTGCATTTTTCTTTAAAAAAACACTGCCTTTTCTTATCCTGAGGTAACATAAGAAGTTATTTTTTCTTCCAATCAGTTTAGCCTAATACATCACAGTGGTATTAAAACACAACTTATAATGCCTCAGTCAAGTTCATCTTGTCTAACGTGCTGTATCGCGATGGTTGCCATAGGTTTGGATTGAACTTAGAGATCAATTTCAGGAGCTTCTCTTCCTCCGTTCCCTGCTCCTCTCCCCGATCCGCATGTCCAATGGCGGAGACATGCTCTTCCTGTGCAGAACCCTGGAGTACAAATGCCTCACTTCCTGGGGTTCTGGGTTATCTCTGCTCAGAAAGCCCACTCTTTGCTGTCCCTCTCCCTGGTTCCCTTTCTACACTATTGCTCTGCCTCAGGTACTCTCATCCTTTTTCCTCCTCTGCTTTTCTGTTCTTGGTATCTTCTGCCTCATCCCTTCCCTTAAGTCCTTTAAAAACATTGACAGCCAATCTGTAAAACCTTCTCTAATCTTCACAACCTGGGCTCTTCCCTGCCATTTCAAGTTGTTGTGTTTTTTCCCCCCTTTCGCTGCCAAGGTAATGGTGTCTGGATTTTCTTCAGTTATTACTGAGTCCTGAAAACTCTGAAAACTTGTTATGGTTCAGAAGGCCAGGTTCTGAACAGCTGGAAATCCCAACAGTGAGAGCTATCACAGGACTGAACTTGGTCCCCCACCCATCGTGAGCAACATGAGCCTGGCCACGCGGGTGGTGTGGCCAACAGCCAAGGACAGGACAGCGGAAGGCTCCAGAGAGACTCGAGCAATGCCCATTTTGTTTAGATGCCTGGGACATCAAACACTGGAAAAAATTCCCAAACATATGTTTCTAAATATAAATATATATTATTTATTAACATATTAACACTTTCAACCTACAAACATCAGCCAATATGCTTCAGCTACCCAGAGGAAATTAGGTGAAACATCTCAATTTGAGATTTCAGGACTTCTCTGAATTGAGAAGGGTAAGTGGATATCCTTCCTCTGGGATAATCACTGCCAGAGTCTTACAGAGAAGATACTGACATGAGACCCAAGGGTCGGAAAAGGTCTTATGTTGGTTTGCAACTTCTTCAGGAGCTTCCTGGGTATAATCTGAAATCAGTGCCATACTCAGAGGGCAGGAAAAGACCTAAGAAAGCGGTAGATGTGTCCATATTGGTAGGTGGCAGTTTTAATAAACAAGGGAACTTACGTATGAGGCTTGTCATGGGTGGCCGAAAAACAAGTAGATGTTTGCACCCTCCCACCAAGTCTTAAAAGTTTAAATAGAGGCTTTACAGGGTTCAGCCACATATACCATTCATGTAGTCTCAACACCAGATTTCTATCTCAAGGCTGTGTCCTTAGGGTAGCTTCTAGAAATGGGGAAGGCAAGCAGGATGCACATTTCAAGGACAGGGAAGGGTTGGGGAGGTTCTGATTGCCCTAGTTTAGCTAACAGGACAACTGTGGCCACTTTTCTTTGATGACCTCCCCAACATCTTAATACATTATAGCTCTATATTTCTAAGGGTCTCGGTATAGCCTTTTGTTTGAATATCTGAATAAATCCTAATTATAAGGGAGAAATAAACCACACCCCAGACATTGCCCTACTACTAAGCAGCCACATAACACTGGGCTTACAATCACTTATACACTGTAGGCATCAGTTGCCTAATCCTTTAAAATGAGTGGATCACCCAGATAGCGCCAGCTCCTATAGCTCTAAGATTTTATAATATACATTTCTCTGATTTTCAATACAACAAGAAAAAAAAAGTCTGAGCTGAGAGAACTTTTAGAAGTTATTGATTTATATCGATACGGTTCAATGAAAGCTATAAGGGCTAGAATTTTTTTAATATAATTTGTTTGAAAGAGAGGCAGGTAAGAATTCCCTATCCTATATAATAAATGCCTAATATGCTAAGTGTCCAGTCGTACATTCAACCAATCAAAGTGTAATATGTTAATGATATGCTAAGGCCACTCAACTGCTCACTATGACATGCACTGACCACCAGGAGACAGTCAACCGACCAGTCATTATGACATGCACTGACCACCAGGGGGCAGACACTCTGACTGGTAGGTGAGCTTGCTGCTGGGATCCAGCCCATTGGGACTGAGCGAGATGGGCCGGACACGCCCTAGAGCCCTTCTGGGTTCCCTCCCAGGCTGCCAACCTCCCATGACCCTCCCTGCCCTGATCGTGCACTGGTGGGGTCCCTCGGACTGGCCTGCGCTCTCTTGCAATCTGGGACCCCTCAGGGGATGTTGGCGAGCAGATTACGGCCCCATTCCACAGGCCAGGCCGAGGGACTCCACTGGTGCAAGAATTTGTGCACTGGGCCTCTAGTTTCAATATAAAGAATAAAAATTCATCATTTCCCTTTTAGGACAACAGAATTTAAGTTTGTTGTTATTCCTTCTGTTTATTACCTGTTTTTTTGAAACAATATTAAAAGTCTGAGTTCACTCAATGTCAAGGAGATCAAATTGAAGGGACATCTGGAACCCTCTAAGGATATACTGTATGAGAATTAAGATGGAAAAGGAGAACCCATTAACCAGACACACTTGGAAGGTCTGCACATGTGAGTCTCTGTGACCCCTCCAAAGAGCAAGTTTTATCTGTTACATGACAATCTAGACTTGTTTCCATGAAAGTATAAAGGAGCATGTTCCTCCCCAAGGAAGGAGTAAGAGTTAATCCGATTTGGGAAAGCCTAACAGTCATCGCATCATATTCTCTTAGTAGATGGGATCCATATGTTAAAGGTCATTGCTCACTCACATGTATCTTGAGGCAAGTTATACATAATGCAACTGACCTCCCTGTGTTCAAATATAACAAACCACTCATTATTGTTTTTTTTCCAACTTTTAGGCATATCGGGCAGGACCTACGCCTTGTGAAAAAAGAAAGAACACCATTCTCTCTTTCAGGTTTTCTGAGTTTTGTTGGGCGAGTTAGGTTAAGCCTGTCCTGAAAAGTTGGCCTTGCCCACAGATCTGTTCCAAAATAGCTAAAAGGCCACCAGGGTTCTGAGTAGAAACCTCACCATATAATACAGATGACCAGAGTTCTTCTTAATGAGGAAATGTGGGTCCTTGACAATCAATAATAACAAAAAAGAACCTGTTATTTTCATTTCCACTTTTTTTGGTATCCATTCTTTATTCCACCCAATAAGAAAGAGAGATTGGGCATTTTCCTCTATACCTCAACTTCTAACTTTTCGGTATGTTGACTAAGAAATTTGAGAATAAACACTAAGATGTAGCTTAATTTGCCCTATTTTTATTACTGCAGATTATCATTGTGACTATTTTTGTTTTATAAGAATGGCTGAATTTATTTTATCAGAACTTTACATGGCTAAAGAAATCAAGTTTCTTATGGGGAACAAACACCAATGCTTGAAATCTGATCTTTAGGAATTAGAGTCAAGTATTGGTGGATGGCATTAGACCAATACTCCAAATTCTGTTCCTCTTTACCTTGATGTGATAAAATAAGAAAAACAGTAAAGAAACTAATTTCTTGATTCTTGAAATTTATTCACAATCTCTTGAAGTGACCTATACATGATCTTAAGCTTTTTTATCAAATACACATAACAGAAAATTTATTATTTTAACCACTTATACATGTACAATCAGTGGCGTTAAGCACATTCACAATATTGTGTAACCATCACCACTATTCCGAGAATTTTTCATCATCCCAAACAGAAATTCTGTACCCATTAGACAACTCTCCATTTTCCCCTTCCATGGGTCCTGATGACTTTTGATCTACTTTCTGTTCCATGAATTTGCCAATATTCTAGAACATAAGTAGAATCATGTATTTGTTTTGTGCCTGGTGTATCTCATTTACCATATTTTTTTCAAGTTACATGTTATAGCATGTATCAGAACTTCATTCCTTTTATAGTTGAATAATAATCCATTGTGTGACCTTTAATTTATCCCATTCAGCTGTGTTAATGGACACATGTTATTTCCACCTTTTTGCCATTGCAACTAAGGGTCTTTAAGAGTATCTGTTTAAGTCCCTACTTTCAGTTCTTTTAGGTATATACCTAGGATGGACTTACGATAATTTTATGTTAAACTATTTTGAGAAACTGCCAAACTATTCCACATGGCTACACTGTATACATTTCCATCAGTAATGCATAAAGGTTTCAATATCTCCAAATCCTTATCAACACTTGTTATTTTCCAGTTTTGTTGTTGTTATTGTTGTTGTTTTAGTAACAGCCATTCTAATGGGTATGAAGTGGTTATACTGTCTTTTAAATAAGACGTGTGATTAAGATGGTCACTGACAATTACCCAACAATGAATTCTCACACCTTCTAATGAATTCCATTTTACTAAAGCAGGGGGTGGGGAACCTTTTTCCTGCCAAGGGCCATTTGGATATTTATAACATCATTCCTTTAATATAATTAACTTAATATACATTTGTTGCTATGAAAAAGCTCCTAGATTTATTGAATTTTGAGTGCCACCTGTGGCTGCGGTAGCCTCCAGACCAAATGATTTCGCAGGCCTTATATGGCCTGAGGGCCAGACATTCCCCACCCGTGTACTAAATTATCAACTGCAATTCCAGCTCCAGATAGTGATACTGATTAGTCTGCCACTTGGCTCATGGTATTTCCTATTACTACTGATTTTGGTCCAAGATGGATGCAATCAAACAAAATAAAAGGCTTTAAAAGGGTTTGGAGGATGTTCCAGGATCTATCTCTTTTTTACACTTTATCATCTACCCCAATACTATGAGTAGAGAATACGCTGCGCTAGTTTTTTCCTGGAGCTGTCTTATAACTACAACCAGCCTAAGAACAAAACTGAAACTCCAAAGAGGACAGTGCAGAAAGAGAGGAAACATCTGAATCTTCCATGATATAGTCAAGCCAAAATCAGTCAACCAAGAATGCACTCTACCTGTGGATGTCTTTTTATATAAAGTAATAAACTGCTCTATTTTTAAAGCCATTATGAGGTAAAGCCATTGTGAGGTGGGGTTTCTGGTATCTGAAGCCAAAAGCATCCAAATTGATCAGGCTTACCCACAGCATGATCAATTTAAATATGGACTAGAAAGTGGGCTGAATAGAGGAATGGCAAATGCTTATCAATGAAAAGGTTTAGATGAACAGCAGCGATACATATATGACATAAACATTATGTCATTTTTGTGACTTAAAAATGAGAAAAAATAGCAAGACTCAACTCCCAAATTAAAAAAAACAAACACAAAAATACCTAGAACATTAATTCTATGTCCTGTGTTTACTTAAAAATTCAAAGATGAAATAGAATTATTTTTAAAACAGGTGAAAACATGAAGGTTAGCAGTGTGAATCATATGCCCAATAACCTCTAATACATTGACAACATTCATGAGTTGATTTAATTTTATTTTAAACATAATGACTCAACCACTGTTATATTTAACCATATTTTTCCTTTGTGCAGACTAGTATTTCAAATAGTAGGCTGAAATAAGCCTTTCCTTCAAGTCCTTTTTACTTGAGGTATGTAGGACATTCATTTAGGATGCATAAGAGTATTTTCCCTCCATCCCAAAATTCTGTTTTTCCTCTTCTCCTTTCTTACAGCCTCTCAATCTTTTGTTCACATGGAGACAGCCTGGTCCAGTCATCATTAGCAAATGAACTAACTATACAGCTCTAGTGGCACTTGGAATAAATGCCAAGAAACCTAAATTTGGGCTGAGTAAGAGGTTCCCTCTCAGGAGAATGAACCCAGTTGTCTTCTGTTTTAGGTCATTCTGGTGTAGAAAAGGGCAGAATATAATGGTCACCCTGAAAACATTCTTAGTCACTTAAGTGGTACACCTCATTTAGAATATTCCATTCAAATCAACGAGCTCCACATGTCAACTCACAGTGCCCCCAGAGAAGCACTTAGTCCAACATAATAATATGATGACATGCACTATCAGGGGATGCAATGGAAGCATGAAAAGCTGAGATATAAATGACTCTTCTAAAATGCTGTGGCTTGTATGTACGATATACAGGTCAAGTATCACTTGCAAGGCACTAGAAAGCATTAAAATAGAGAAAATAATATCTCTTCTGGGTCTTATCCTTTCAATACCATTCAGCGGATTGTTCTTGAAGGCCAGGTCTAAACTTGAAAGTGCACGATCCAGCTCGCCCTTCCGTAGCTGCTGTTTCACTCTCCACTCTTGCTTAAAAGCAGCCACAGCTGAAAATAGCTCAAGAATGTGCAGCCTGCATGATGGTGCAGTTATCATTTCAAACATGCACAGACAATGTTAAGTCTGAGGCTATTTTTCTCCACTTTGGATAGTTCCTAAGAAAAATAGTTAAAACTGCCCTCTAAAATATTCTCTGCAAATAGAGGTCATTAAAAAAAAAAAAGGTGTTAATACAGAGGGGTCATTTGGCCTCTAATTAGGTAGAAAGATATAATCCTCAAACAAACAAACAAAAAAAAGACCAGTTGTGTGTGTTTTAATTTGAACAAAGAAAAATATTATTAAGTAAATTAAAGGTATTGTATAAGAACTTTAATACTGATTGCATACAGTTAAAAGAACATGTCAACAATATATCTTAGGAATTATTGAAGGGAAATATAAAAAGACTAAAAATACAATGTTGTCAAATGCTAATCTACAAAGGAACAAAACAATGTATAAAGGTTTTATATTCTATCTTTGTTTTCAAAAAGTACATATTAAAAACTATCAATTCAGGCTCTGGCTGGGGAGCCCACTTGCTTAGAACATTGTCCTGATATGCCAAGGTTGTGGGTTTGATTCCCAGTCAGGTCACATACAAGAATCAGCCAATCAATGCATAAATAAGTGAAACAACAGATTGATGTTTCTCTCTCTCTCTCTCTCTCTCTCTCTCTCTCTGTCTTCCTCTCTCTCTAAAATCAATAAATAAAATAAAACTTAAAATAACTATCAGTTTAAAAAAGGTCCAATTGAACAGTACTTCTAAGCAACAGCAAAATAGACAGTGTGTTTGAAAAATGCATGTGCTCAAGATATTAAGTAAAGCTAAGATATAAACATATAGACCTCCATTAATCTTTATAACTCATGTTACATGGTGCTGCATTTCCTTTATGTTAAATTAGTACTAATAAAACAAGCATTATCTACAATTTTTTAAAATATGTTTTTATTGATTATTAGAGAGAGAGGAAGAGAGAGGGATAGAGATAGAACACCGATGAGAGAAAAACATCATCAATCAGCTGCTCCTGCATACACTCCTACTGGGAATCGAGCCCGAAACCCAGGCATGTGTTCTGACTGGGAATTGAACCTTGACCTCCTGGTTCATGGGTCAATGCTTAACCATTGAGCAACACCAGCTGTGCATTAGCCATTATATTAAAAGTGACATATATGCACATTGAGTAATATGTCCTCTTTGTCTATGTTTCTTTTACTCTTAGTATTTATATTAAAAAACATTTGCAGTGCACTTCACTTAATTCATCCCAGGCACTATTTTATAGACCTTACAAATATTTGCTCATCTATCACAATTAGCCCCATGAAATGGGTAGTACTCTTATTCTCATTGTACAAAGGAGAAAACTGATAGACAGGAAGGTTAAGTAATTTTCCCAAAGTCACAAAGCTAGTAAGGAATAGAGCCAACATTTAAGTCAAGAAAGTCTGGCTCCAGATTCCATGGTCTTAATTGCCGTGCTATTGCGAGGATTCATTTGCAGCCTCTCAAAGAAGAAGGGAATGATGGATAATTGAACAACAGAACAAAGGTATGATTGTGATTTTGTTACTAACTACATTAGACCTTAGGCAATTTCCATAAATTCTCTGAAGCTCTTATTCTACATTAAGGAGATAGAAGATCTTTAAGATCTCTTCTTTCTCTAAAATTCTACAATTCAGAGAACTGTTGCCCTTTAATATATTTACAATAATTAAGAACATCAGCAACAGAGTTCCAAAAACCTGCGAGTGTAAAGGCGGCAGTCAAATAGTGCTGAGGCTATATAGACAAGGATACAGCATGGCCTGCTTTAGAATTAATGTCCTTTGTCATAGCTTTCCACTAATTATTCCTGATGTTTCCATCTGTTTTTAATATTCACAATGGCTGCTCAGTGTAAAGATAATTGTAAAGGTAACTGTAAAGAAACTATGGGAATAAATCGAACACATAAGTTAGAGCAGATAAGAGTGAGCTTCTTCTAAACCATGGAAACTCCAGCATGTCGTATCTGAGTGTAGACCTTGCTAGTAGATAATATATTTCCACTAAATGTGACAAATACAGAATCATCTTTGCAAGTAGTTTAGAGGAAAAGTACTGAACTGCCCATTCTTCTAAGTGCCCACTAGGGATAGAAAATAGAGAATGTAATTACTTAATGAATTCCTGTGTCATTCTAAGAAATCTAAAGATGATCCAATACTACGTGATAGTTTAACTAGCTTGGTTGTTCATTAAAACAACATCAACCAAACTTGCATTCTGATTTTTATAATATACTGATTTTAATATATAGGCTCAGGTTAGTAGGACACTAATTTCATACAGATATTTCAGTAAATCAATATAATCTGCATTACAATACATTGCCTCAATGAAGCAAGAGAATTCATTTTAATGATCTCCCACTGTGTCCTCTTATTAAATTTCACTGACTAAGTATTTTTTCAGCAATACATTTTTCTCTGAAAACATGTCTATATAGCTGCAAAACAGCTAGTCAATAAAGTCAATTGAGGAATAATTTAATTGGAGCAACTGACAACATGTTTTACTGTTCTAAAGAACAGCCAAACTGATTGATTTTCCTTTTTACTAAATTGGTTGGCAATTTTTGTGGACAATACCATCAAAAATTAGCTTTATGTACTTTTATCTTTCGATTAAACGTTCTCAGTTAAAAAAAAAAAAGGTATTTATTTGCTTGATTTTAGTTTTCAATTTTCTTTTTATATGCAATTTTCATCATTACACTGAAATTAACACAAATTTGTTGTACAAAATTCATCATAATCCCAGACACAACATCTAGCAGCATTCTTTATTTTCTTTCTGCACTTTTTCCAGTGTACATATATTTTATAGGCTTTGGATAATAAGGTATGTATATTTGGTGTCTTTGTTTCTTATTTATCATCATATACCAAGCATATTCCAATTACTTACCATCCTTCCAAAAATATTTTAATGACTGCAAAATATGTTGTCATGTGGAAGTAACATAATACTCTATTAATATATAACAAGTTATTAACTGTATTTTTTCCTTTAGAGGATTTTAAAAATAAACCCCTTTATCAAAAAGAATGAACACTTTAATGACTGCATTAATTTCTGCCAAATTGTGGACTTAAAGGTTGTGTGGACATTCCCTTTCACCAGCTAACATATATGTTCTTCACCTTCACTAAAATGTATGCTTTTGTGCTTGTTAAATTTATAGGTAAACATGATTAATCTGCCTGTCTTATTATGAGTGTATTTAAACGTTTTCATCTGCTTACTAACCATTTGTATTGTCTCTTCTTTGAACTGCCAATATCTTTGCCATTTTGCTTTTTTACTAGGAGTCTTATTTTTTTCGTTTGATCATTGCTCTAGCTCAGCTGGATTTTTGACTCTTCATTGGCTGATGTGGAAAAAGCAAAAGTAAAGTAAAAGTAAAAGTAAAAGTCTAGGACAGTACTCCGTCCTAGAAAAAGTTAAAGAAAAAAATGCACCATTTTGGTTGATTTTCTTGTCTTTGTATGCAAAATGCAACATTCTTACAAAATAAGAGGTGATAATGAAGTAAAAAGGACCAGTGTGTGTGTGTGTGTGTGTGTGTGTGTGTGTGTGTGTGTATGAGACATATTACTTTTGCAAAATGAATGCAAGACAATATTATACAGCTCAGCCGTCCAAACATTTTTCCTTTTTTTTTTTGCACTTCCTTAGAACAGTGGCTGTTCTTGTATCACAGAAAAAGTATTTGTCTTTAATTCAGAACTGAGAGATTCATTGTTAATTGCTTTTAAAACTTTGTTGCCACAGTTATTTCCTATTGTTAATTATTTTTACTTGAGTATTTTCAAGCTAAATATTAATTAATTCCAAGCAAAACTTTCTGATAAAATGAAAGCATACAAATCTGATCAACAAGAAAAGTTTTAATCTAAGCATATCCCGCTCCCCCTTTTCAATACCAATATGCAGCAAACGATTACAATACAGTTATTGTACAGGGGCTAAAGAATAAGTGATAAGCTGTAGGAGGCCAAGTTGTGTAGCTGCTAATCAGAAGCAAACGTGATACAGAACTATGCTGTAATTCTACCAGAGGCCAACTGTCCTTGCAGCCTGATTAAAAAGTGAAATCACACCCGAACCCCTTGACATTGTTCAGAGAGAAAGGCAAACATGCATGAGAAAAATGCTAACATATTTCTATGTGAATAAATCTATTGAAAGGCACAAAATCAAATAAGGTACTTAAAAATATGATTCATAAACACACCATAACTTTCTTCTGTCACTTAAAACTGGACCCAATCTTGTGAATTGTTAAAATTGCCTCAGATTTGCACCTGAGATAATGAGGACTTTAATACGCAGATAGAACAAGGATGGGTAATCAACATAATGAGCTGTATATTTAATATAAATTATATAGAAATATAGACACTGTTAAAAACAACTGAAATAATCAGGGTAAAATCAAGACATTGCCTGTTGCTCATAGTAATCTGAGGCATAAGTGCTTACCATGTTCATTTTGTCACAGACTTAGTCACTGCTCTCTACACTTAGTTGAATGAATGCTTTAAT